>NW_011333198.1:22797-64409 GCF_000735185.1 Notothenia coriiceps | reverse complement strand
CGCACTGGACTATAAGCCGCAGGTGTTTTAATGTTTAATTACCATATGTAAGGGTTCGTGCACAGAGGGGATTGTCGGGAAAGAGATGGCTGTTTGAGGAAGCTCCCATTTATTAACATTTCAACAAACAAGTTGCATATTTGCATAACGTATTCAAGTGTTAGCATTTAGTGTAATAGTAGCTACAGAACACTGTGCTGTGTAAACTGTACTGTATCACATAGCGTTTCAGACACACAAACTTTTCAACTTTCAAACTTAAACGGTGCGCTCCCAGCGCACGTACCGGCAGTGATCTACCGCAGTGGTTTTCAACCAGTGGTACGGGGACAAACTGTCTCGCTCTCGTAATGTCTGTCTGTCTTGCTCTCGTTCTGTCTCTCGTACCACTCTCGGTTCGACTTTTACTCTTCCGCGCTACCTGTCTCACTCTTTTCCGGCCTCCAGCTTTTCCTGCTGGAGCCCGCCGCTTAAAGGTGGGGGGCGCGGACCGGCCATAGAGCCCATAGAGTTAAAGGTGGTGGACTGTAACCTGTAAAATCCATAGATTTAGGAGGTCTTAGTGGCCGTTAGCTTTAAAAATCCATAGATTAGCCGCACCGTTATATAAGCCGCAGGGTCGAAAAATGGGAAAAAAGGCGCGACTTATCGTCCGAAAATTACGGTAGTTAAAATATGTTGTTGTTTGGAATTTCTCAAACTCCCACTATAAGCCGTATGTGTGTTGGCAGACTTATAGGTTGTACTTGTACTGAAAGAGCACAAACAATAGGCGCTTTCACACCGCAGTACTTTTCCCTCTTGAGTTCCGATAAAGTTCCGAAATGTCGCGTTCACACCAAAAAAATCCGGAACTAAAATTAGTTCATGAGAACCTTTTTACCCCCTTTTCCGTCCCTGCTAGAGAGCAGGTACTTTCGTGGGAGAAAAAGGTTCCTATGTCTGATTGGCTGGGCGGAATGCAAACCACGCCCCGTAATTCTGAAAAGGTTTTATGAAGCCGCCATTTTATTATCCTCGCATTAGCATTATTAGCATTAGCATTAGCCCAGCGCACAAACGCAGAGAGACCAACTTATGGCAACACAAAAGAAAACATGGGAGCGGTGGAGCGGTTGCCAGTCCCTAACTCCGGGGACTTCGGGTGGCAGTATACGCCGTGAAGTTGTTCGCGGCCTGCCAGTAAACCCAAAGCAGAAGAAGAAGAAGTGACGTCAGCGGCTTCATTTGCCTAATTCACCCCCAGGAACTTATTCCAGTGTGAACGCGATCTGTACTTAGTTCATGAGAACTAAAGAGTTCTCATGAATTAATTTCTCATGAACCTTTGTGGGAAAAGTACTGCGGTGTGAATGCACCTATATTAAAGGTCCCATGTTACTTAAATGATTCTCTTAGCTCAGCGGTTTTCTTTTCATAAGTCATGATCAATTCTCCTTCACATCTTTCCTTGACCTCATGCCGTTCTCCAATGAGGTCAAGGAGAAGTGGTTAAAGACATAAGATGTAATATATTTGACTCTTTGACTGCACCCTGTGAGCCAAACTAGCAGGGATTGGTGACATCACTCTACCGTTCCTCCTGTAAGGCGCCATAAAAAAGAAAGATATTGACGCGTGTCAGCTGATGATTGCTGGCCACTTCTTCAAATCACTAACCGCATGGTGCACGGCCTTTCAGATGCAATCTAGCCTTGAATAACCGTGAGCTGTTCTGACAGGCTTTGTCATCGATCTGTCGCTGCTCAGCGGCTCTGCCAGCGGAGATCAGACCGATGGGTAAACCTGGAGATGCCTGTCATTCGTCAGCGTTGACTCACAGCACGACGAAGGGAGGAGGAGGAGGGCAAGAGTAAAGCTGAGGTTTATGTTCGATATTTGCAGAAAGATAAAGCTGCAGATGGAGACTTGGAGAAAGACTGAGTGAAGGAAATTGACACACTGACAGTTACAACCTGTGTTGACGAAGGAGTCAGACAAAGCCCTGAGGCGGTGCTGGATAGCAATGATACAAACCAACACATAATTGTTATTCAGCTGGCAGTCATCCCCGTTCCTGTGGACAACCATTTTAGCTGACTTTGCTACAAACTCAGCTCCTCGCTAATTCTTGGCCCTCGGAGGTTGCGAGGGATTCCCGCCGCTGCGGGAGTTTTCTTGGCTGCTTGAGTCAGCACGAGGCGAGGATTGTGCTGACGGCGAGGCCTCTGCTCCTCCAGAGAGCAGGGGAATATCATTACCTCCAATCAAACCTGCAGTATATGAATGGCAATGAGGTGGAGAGAAAAAAAACACAGAAGCTAACTGAAATTAGCTCCTCGGTATACATTCATTACACCCAGTGCGACTGCCGGTGTCTGCGCACCACGTTTTAGATTCAGCACGCGTCTGAAGTCTGTTCATCAAAAGTAAAAAATGAAAAGTATTTCAATAAGAGCTCTTCAAAGTAAAGTTTTCAAATATTAATCGGCTCTATGTAACTTAGGGAATTGACTGTGTTTTTACGTTGTTTAAACAAGAATCCCAGCAGATAAGATCTGAAATGAAAAAAAATGGTATTCATCACGCAGCAGCAAACAGACTCTGCAGTGTATTACCGTTTCATTTGATGTGCTGCTTGTTGAGGGAGATACAGTGCTCAGCAGAGGGAGATTGTTTGCAGGCAGACAGGGGTTGGAAAAGAAGAGATTCTACTGCTTGTGGATTCAGAAAGTTGATCTTAATGCATGCAACTAAATTCAAGTAATTTCAAGTAAAAACAAGAAGAAAGGTTTCTCTCAGGAGAGTGGTTGATGATATATATTTTTTAGAGGATGGGAATATTTCATCAGTTCAAAGACATGTAACCAGTCATTTCAAATTGAAAACAAAGTCAATATAAATATCAGATGGCATATTTAAATCGGCCTCTAAGTGTGTGTATTTCTTTTCTTTTCTTGTCATCCTTTGGATAAAAAAAAAGTGTTTTGTGTTCACAGGGAGTGATGATATCAAAGTGCTTCCTAGCCTCAGGGTTCATGCATAATTTAAAGTATTCCTACTTTTTACAAACGAATGGGACCAAGTTTTACTAACGATATCATTTGAAGTGGATTACAAGAAATATATATACAAAAAATATTTTTTTTACACACACACACACACCCCCACACACACACACACACACACACACACACACACACACACGCACACACACACAGCGACTGCATCTGAAAATGACCTTTTGTCTGATCATTATTTTTGAGTAAGCAGCACAAATGGCGTTTTCATGAATCTCTCAGACACTGAAATTAGTAATTTCCGTGAAAAATGGCAGTGTGTATGCAAAGAAAAGCCTGAAAAAATGGTGCAAAGCGCAAAAGAACAAAACAGAAAAAGGCGACAAAGGAGAAAAGGAGTACTCAAAATCTCCTCAGAGCTGTAACTTAGACACCATTAAAATGTGCTTCTTTTCACAGGACTAAATAATACGGTCATCTTTTTTACCAGGACAAAGCTTCATGGTTTACATACATACCCCACTCAATCGGCCACTTTCACTTCCCTTTCCACATGTCCTAAATTGATTTAATAGCTCCAATCAGTGTGGGGATACTGAATCTCACACACACACACACACACACACGCACGCACGCACGCACGCACGCACNAGTGCAGCTTTGAGTGAGAACGCTTTTCCTGGGAAGCGTGGGAGTGTCAGCCTGTGTGTGTGTGTGTGTGTGTGTGTGTGTGTGTGTGTTTGGGCAGCATGTGTGTGTGTGTGTGTGTGTGTGTGGATGTATGTCTGTCTGAGAGTGAGAGCCTGTGCATGTTTGTCTGTACACATTGACATTTCCTGAGATCTGTTGTGATCCTATGTGAATCTAAAACCCTTGACATTCTTGAAGATCACATTTCCCTGCTGCTCGTCCTGTCAGCTTTCATACCAGGCGAAAGCCGGCATAACAACACAATTACTTCAGCTGCACTACCTCATCTGTTCCAACCGCTGTCAAATATGAATTTAAACGAAAGTTTTTGCTTTAAAACAAACTGGCTGTGTGTGACGTCATAACGACATCCCATGATCTTGATACGTCCTTGAGGGAGGAATAGTTAATATCCTTGTCATCTTGTCCGCTCATGACTTTGAAAAATACTCCCTTTAGATTGTTCAACATACAATGGCTATGGGTTTACTCTTTGCATCCATCAAAGTTCAACGAATCTAATTAAAAACCAACACTGCCTTTTTAAAATCGAACATCCAGCCTATGATACTGTTTTTTAAATAAGCCCTGACACCTCATGAATGTGAGGGGGTTTTAGTCCATCTGTTCATTTGGCTTCTCATTATTGCCGCCCATATGTTGTGGGTCTCGGTATCATACTGTGAATTAACCTGGCGCGGGCAGTGATTCACCTCATGATCTTATTATTCTGAACAAACAGACCAAACGTGGAGCTTTAACCATTTGAATGATTGTACTGTACACATGTTGATGAAGATTTTAAAGATGGCACACTATATATTTAACAATGGATCAATTCACTGTGTAACTCATAACATGTTGCCTGTAATGATAACAGGAAGTATCTTTCAGGTCATTGTTTTGTTTTTTTAGCCTATATCTTCACGGTGTTCGTTCACAATCAACGCTCATATCCTCCTATTTCCCAGAAGCAGCAGGCAGCTGTTTTCAGCAGCTCTAAACTCTAAAGACACCAACTATCTAGCATCAAACGGCCGACAGGCACAGTTAAAGACTAGCTGGAGAACACATCAGAGCATTTAGCAGCTAACGAGACAGATATATCACTCAGGAGTTGGAGGAGAACAAAACTGAACAACAAGAGAGAAGTATTGGACTTACTTTCATAAGGTCGACACAAGCATAAATGCAAATGATGCTCAGTTTCTGTTAGATATGCAAATATCAAACAACTCATTAAGATGGTATAAGGTAACAACGTGACAGTGTTGTGTTTACAGCTTCTTTTGCTGCACCAAAGTGGCCAAAATGAAGACAACAAACCTTTTTTAAATCGCCTCTCCTTTATCCTTATAGAAAGGTCCAAATACATGTTTTACTTTCTGATCAAACATTTTTTTTAACATGCGAGCCCAAAGATATTTTATCTCGATGTTCAGTTTTTTTTATGGCTAGTTCACAGAACTAAAACCATCATATTAAAACAATAAATAAAGTGAATAGAACATTTTAAAGCTCAAAACGAACCTTCGATAAATGTCTTCATGTCTACTCAAGAGTCTCCTCATAATGTAAACTGGATGTCTTTTGCTTCTTCTAAACCAAACTATTTTTAAATGATCCTCGAAACCTGAGAACACACTCTGGTTAAAGTGACCACTGAAGGAAAAAGCCAGAAAAGCAGCAAAGTCAGCTTTCTACCACAGCCTGTAAATGTCAGCGTTTACCTTCCCAGCTGTCTGTTTGCAGAGCGAAGTGTCCCTTGTGTTTCCAATTTGGAAAACATGCTTACTTTCATTTGGACCCCTGTGCTCTTGTCAATGTAAATCAGGTAGGACTCTCGGGCCGATCGATGCAGACGTGAGAAAGGATTTCACTCTGCACACCCCGGGGACTCATCAATGACGGGAGTCTATTACTCCATGGAGCAGGCGTGTGGGGGCAGCTGCTATGAATTGCAAATGTGAAACTACTGACTTGCCTGCTATGCAAACTCCGTGATGTATTATAGCGCACTTGGGAATATGGGCCCATTGCAAAAAGCAAGGTCTTACTGCACGATGAGTACTCTGAAAATGCGCGTTCAGTAAGAATAGACTCTGCATCGGCACCAAAAACAGGCCTGACCTGCAGACCCGAGGATTCATCGAGACTCTCGTTCCTGTGGAAATCTGTGTTTGCACGTTTCCACCCGAGAGGGAGCTTGTATCTTTATATCCCATCAAGAATTCAACCTTGCTTTCCCGCTGCTGTGTAAAGTGCAATGGGAACACAGTGTTATTTTTCTCCGCCGCGCCTTGTGTTTCTCTGAGGCTGAAAGTTCAATTACGGACACGCTGTGCTCGGACTCTGAGTCATTAGACTTGAAGCTTTCCCGCTCTGTGAAGAGTTCTTCTCAGACTCTTAATTAATTCAGCTGATGGAGAAGTTTGATGCTCTCTCTCTCATTGCACTCCTCAGTTAAAGCTCAAGGGTGATTATTAAGCTTCCAGTAGGGATTTAATAGGCTCACCAGTTGTCAAAACCTTTCAGTGAGTCCTTTGCTCACTCGTTGCAAACGCTGCCAGTAAAGGTTCTGACTTCATGAGATCAGTGATGTTGCTCAAAAGCAATATAAGGGGGCTTGGCATGCTGCTCGCAGGTCATTACTGTAAATGAAACAAGATGAAACAGGTGAATTAAAAGTGTGTTTATTCCATTAAAAATGAAGCTATGTGAGCAGCCAGTTAGCTTAGCTTGGTTCCGAAATCTGAACTCATCTGCTTTCGGTCAAACGACTATTGAGCCACTTGGAGCAACGGATAATGTTCGGATACCTGGCGCGCCCCGTCTTTTTTCTTTACTTTCTGATAACTAATGAAGTTTGTGTTAGGAGAAAAATGTCTACAGCCACAAGTGGCTAATATACACTCAGTTTATAGTTTATTTTGTAACTTGTGAAAAGACTCAATCGTCGTGAGATAATAGCTGTTGAGTTCCACAAAATTCATTTATTTGCTCGACGAAGAATGTTTACTTGCATGCAAACAAACCTGCCTGCTCAGACATAATAATTAATTACCTCTGTAACCACAAAAGGAAACCACAACGCTTTGAAACACAAATAGTGTTCTGTTGATTCTCATTTATAGGCTGTTGACAATGTTTATGACAATATACAAGGAAACACATGCAACATAACATCACGATCACTGAAGTGAAACATGCTCAAGACCTTCTAAAGTACACAGCGAAGTCCAGAGGGACTTGGCTTGGCAACTGGAAGGTCACCAGTACAAGGCCCTGCGAGACCGCGTGCTACCGAGGTGTCCCTGAGCAAGCCGCCGTTCCCTACACTGCTCCCCGGGCGCCGTACATAATAATGGCAGCCCACCGCTCCTATTAGGTTGGGTCAAATGCAGAGAAACCGTTTACTAGTGCCTGTACTATGTAATGACAAAAAAACAGTAGGTGCCGTAATACTCTTGTTTAACTCAATTATGTTTTTGGTCCAACCATAAAATAGTCTGGCACATAACCCCCTGTAATAGTTGAAGACACTCGTAGAGCACCGACCTTCAACAAGGCTATTTCTATAAGTGAAAAATAATTATTCGAACCGCCCAGTTATTCAGATTTGCTCCAAAATGTAATGGTTTCTTTCTCTGCACACGCTTCAACCTTTCAACAAGTTTCATGAAAATCAGTCCAGCAATTGATGTGTAATCCAGCTGATAAACACAAACAAACCGACCCGCTGCAGGGTATAACTACTGAGCTTCGGAGATGCTTGTTTCCAGATTGTGTTACCTTTAGACAGAAACAGGTTAGCTCTTTCCTTTTTCTCCTCATCCAACTCAAAAAATCTAATAATCAAACTCTCACACATAACTTTTCCCGGGGCTTTTTATAAACCTTAATTGAGGATGAAGTTAGCATCTTAAGCCTGGATAACCACTGTGCATGCTCTTCAGTGGCACAGCACTTAATGTATCTCTCTCTGCTCATGTCAGGTCATTTGGGTTCATTACCCGTCGGCGGCTGATGATGAGCTTTGAGTGCCTGGCTGGAGTTTAGTGCCGTGTGCATCCTCATAGCGTGTGACATGAGGGTCCCTGCCCCGCGGTCCAGCGCTTGAATCATTGAACAGGTTTGGTTGGAGTGACCTGACGTTGACCTGAAGCGAAGGCAGAGAGTGAGAGGTGACTTCATCCTTCTCCCTGCAGGCCGCACGGTGCAGGGCATGATTGGAGGGTATTAGTGAGAACAGATTAATACATCATCAGTAACAACTAGTAGCTGGAGCAGGGTTAGCTGGGGATAAAACTGGAGAGTGATCTACAGCTATATTTATTGCATGCGATGTGCACTCAAGAGGCACACGGATCTATGGCTGCTTGTCTCCCATTCTGATTGTTGCTGCAGCTGATTATCAAATAGTGAAAGAGCAAAGTGTGTGTGTGAATGTGTTTGTGTTTGTGTTTGTGTGTGCGTGCGTACTGCAAGCATCAGGTGGGTAATTTCGCAGTATCATGCCCCCTCCTGCTGCCTCTCCATAACAAAGACTGCTCATTTTTAGAAAGTCTGTTTGTTCAATGTCAAGCAGAACAACAACAAAATAAAAGATAAATGTATAAAAACTACGCAATTCGTCCAGCATAAAGACGTGAGGTTGCAACGAAAAGAGACAAATGAGCTCTGAAGACCAGTGTGTGGATGCAGCTGGGAGGTAATGGTAGTCCTTGCACTAATGGGAGGGCTGTGCTGCTGAAAACTAGTTACTGTCAGAGATGAAAAAGTATCCAAAGCCTCCTCTCTGTCTCTACGGTGCCATAAATCTCGAAACGTCAATCAGCATTCTCCCAAAGAGGTAGTTTCCACCAAACAGATGAAACTGTGTCCATATAATTACACTGCATACAGCTTGGCCTCCTTTCATGGCACATGTTCAGCAAAATTAGAGAAAATCAGTAATGTATTCAAATATGGTCTACAGTATATGTGTCAAACTTCCTTTGAAACAAAGCAGCAGGGAAAGCATAACTTTCAATGAAAAAAGCCCACAAGGGTTTTTTCGTGTGGCGTTGACGGCTTCAGACAAGATATCTACTTTTTCTACATTCCCTCTTGGTGCTTCTCTCCCACGTGTTGTATCTGAAAAGACGAGAGCTGGTATTGTTATACGTTTCAAAAAGAAAGCACGCCTCCATCTTAAGTCGAATCTTGAAAATGATCATCTTCTTGGCTGGCAGCTGCCTTCAATCTAAAACACTAGAGAGCAGAGTCATCTAAATTCACGACTGTGTGCTTTGTCGTTGTTCCCTCCTGAACTGGGGTTTCTTTCCTATCCCACCTCAAAACCCAAAAGAAAGAGAGCTTTGATGCCAACACATACAGTACACGGAAAAGTTAAGAGTGTCAAAAGCCCTTTTGCTAATTCCTTGAAATCCACCTGAAAACACACAACTGTCATGGTGTAATGTCCCCTTCTGCAGGCCACAGCTAAAAGGCATGTTGTCACTGGGCATGTTGAACAGAAAGTGAATTATTTCAAGCACGTTTTAACCTTGACATCTGCCGAGCATCTGTTTCATTACGTCCGCAGACTGGTCAGCTCTGGACGCTTCAAAGACTGAGCAAATTCCAAGATTAAAAAAATAAAAATAGGTACAGTTATGCAATATCCCAAGGTTTCTAACATCGCTGGATACCCTTAGACGCAGCGGTGCATTGATTTGAAAAAAGGGTAAATAATAAAATACAAAGAAAGATTAAAAAAAAAAGTTTGTGAAAGAAAATCAAGTCTACAAATGTCTGCAGAGAGAACATAAAAGGAGCTGTCAAGGTGTTTCTCTGTCGCAGAGGAATGAAGACTAACAGCCATGTCATCTCCTGTTCCCAGTGGACTCATAAAGACACAGTTTTGGAAATGCTCTTTCCACTTCTCTGAAAAGTAAGATTAGTGCAGCTCTAAAGATCACTGACTAACACATTGTGAATTGTTTGTTTATCGGCACAAAAACAATGTAAAAAACAGTATAGGAGTTTTTAAAGGGTCCCTGTTATTCTCATTTTCAGCTTCATATTTGTATCTTTGTGCTTCTACTTTAATGTTCCAAAACTGCTTTACTTTTCTCATACTGCAGCACCTCTTTTCACCCTCTGTCTGAAACCAGAGCTCAGTCTGCTCTGATTGGTTAGCTGGTCGGCTCTGTTGTGGTCAACCGCTTAGAGATGTCCCGCTGTTGGAGTGTTAGCCAATAGAAGCGCGAGTGTTGCATAGTGATGACATTATGTTATGGAAATAAAACAAAGGATTCCAATGGAGGGGGGGGCCTGGAAGGAACTCTGGGAATTTAGCCTTTGAAAACCATTACGAACAAAAGCCTAAGACACTACAGGAAATGAAAACCCCCCAAAGCACAACAGGACCCCTTTAACCAGGGGTGTCAAACTCAATTTCACCGTGGGCCACATTAGCATTATGGTTGCACTCAAAGGGCCGGTTGTAACTATCTAAATATACATATATAAATACAACATATATATGAAATAATGTATTATATTATTGCCTCTGCATTGGATTATTATCAGATAGGGTAATAACTTCATAATTAACTACGTCTGAAAGCAGAAGTCTAGGGCAAATAATTGCAAGTCTCTTCAGTTTGCATGTCACAAAATGAGATGCATTGTGGGACATATAGTTTATGGGCAACATGCTTCTGTAAAATAAGAAGGAGCTTTATTAATCCCCGTGGGGAAATTCAGTGGTTTAACAGCAACAAGGTAAGATTGAAAAACAGCACAGCACAGATTCACACAGATTAATACAAATAAGGATAAATCAAAGATAAAAATGTAAAATGATAAATAACTATAAAAAAAGAAATTAATTAAAATGAACATATATAGATATGATGTAAAGTAGCATGTAACCGTATAATAAACGTATTATATTCTTTGCAAGCTCTTGCGGGCCACATAAAATAAAGTCGCGGGCCGGATTTGGCCACCGGGCCTTGAGTTTGACACCCCTGTAACTGTTAAGCTTTAGAGGTGATGATACAGGTAATTGTTTACCTAAAATGAACCATCTCCTTGTACACTTTTTTTTTTTTACCAGTACAAAAGTCTCATTCTCATTAAGAAAGCATAAAAGTTTCTCCAATATATCAGACTTTTCCTGTTAGGCTCAGAACTATTCACCATAAACTCCAAACTATTTCTTAGTTGTGTGTGGGCGTACCACAGGGGCATCCATCTGCAACTAAAATAGAAAGAAGACAAAGAAATCATGAAGTTTTCCAAGGTTGCTGTCATGGAAATGAAGATTACCACGTCATATAGCTTTGCCAGTTACCCTTTGTCTCACAGAGACGACGGTGTGTTGCTTTCACAGACAAAAGGATGTCATGTTGCCTTTCTTTTCCACTCTGCTGCAGCCAATGGACCGTCAGTTAATGTCTTGTGAGCTTCATGGACTGCAGTATGCTTCCTGCAGTAGAAACACATAATTATTATGACGTAATAGGGCCATTGTTGGTTATATCATATTAAAAACACAAAGCCGGGTCATATTCAGACCTTTGTTTACACCTGCGACATAGTGACATCACTACATAACACTAGCATTTCCTTTGTCAAGCGCTGTACCATATTGTACGTGAAAGGGATGGGCATCTCCAAGCGGTTGACCAATCACAACAGAGCCGGCCATCTAACCAATCAGAGCAAACTGGGCTCTGGTTTCAAACAGAGGGTGAAATGAGGTGCTGCAACTCAGGCAGTGTGATGAAAATAAAGCAGCTTTTGAACATTAACGCATGTAGAAGTACAAAATACACATATGAAGCCTAGAAATCGGCATAAAAAGGCTCCTTTAAATTGAATTGTTTACCTAAATGAACCAGGAGAACATGACAAAACACAAGGAGCAAACTCCACAGGTAACACAGACAGGAAACATGCAGGAACCTTGACGAGAAGAACCAGATCAAGACAGACAACTGACAGAGAACATTTGGATAGACAGACACAGGGCTAACTCAACAAGACACAGCTTGAGAGGGCAGGTAAAGACACCAGGGCAGCAAAGAATCAGGGCAATAACAAAGTCGGGTTTACATTTATGAATGTCAGTGGATATCAAGTTTCTTTTACTGAAAAATGCAACTTTTTTGGCAATACCACCCCCTCCTCCGGCTCCATTATTTATTCATTGTATTTACTTTAACCTACATTGGCCCTTACTGTATATGCCATCACACATAATTCTTCTAGAAAAGCTCCACCCGGGGAAAATACCAGCCACATGCAGAATCAGCCATGCTTGATATTACTAGAGGTATGTTGTTTTGCCTTGAAGATGTTTCCACAACACAAAATCTGTGTTCAGCATAAACGTGTGGCTTGTTGGAGCGCAGAAATCTGAGAGTATTTGGGTCAAAAGATGTAGAGAGACTGACATGTGAAGTCTACTTCCATCTAACATCAAGAGCACAAGAGTAAAAGATTCAGCAACTATAAGAAATTCATCATGACAGAAATTTTCTGGGCAGCAGATGCTTCAAAGCAAGTGCCCAGCAGTGTGTACGGTGTGTGTGTGTTTGTGCGTGCGTGCGTGCGTGNGAATAGTGCATTAACAGCAGGGATTCACTATCCCCACACTGATTGGAGCTATTAAATCAATTTAGGACATGTGGAAAGGGAAGTGAAAGTGGGCGATTGTCAATCGCCCACTTTCACTTCCCTTTCCACATGTCCTAAATTGATTTAATAGCTCCAATCAGTGTGGGGATAGTGAATCCCTGCTGTTAATGCACTATTCATGTTTGAAAAGGGAACATTGTGGGCGAAGCATCAGTCCCTTTGCCATTAACGTTGCATTACATGTTCTGTTCCACACAGCAATTACAGCTGAGTGCAGACACATGACTCGGCCTGAGGCTTAAAAGACTTCTGCCTGACACACACACACACACACACACACACACACACACACACACACACACACACACACACACACACACACACACACACACACAGAGAGACACAAAGAAACACACACCTTTTCCACCTCTTTCAGGCTGTATGGCTCAGAGCTGGGAGTGTCAGATGAGCTGCATGCCAGACAGTGTTGCACACGGAGCTTTGGACCCCAGCCAGAGGATCATCATGTGTGCTGGGGTGGAGGAAGGTGGATAGAGATGAGCAGATACAGAAAGCCTCGGTCCCACTGCGCTGAAGTGGCAGCTGCTCAGAGACTTGTGTGTGACACTGAGCAGAGAAGAGAGTCTGACTTTTTTTATTTATTTATTTTTTTGACTGGAGTGAACTCTCAGAAAACTGGGATGTGTTGCTGGAGGAATGACAGGCATCACATTCCCACAACAGGGGAGACTGGTCCCAAAAAATGCAATTTCTGCGTGTTTTCGCTACAAATATTATGATTTTTGTGTTTCAATTGAAGACCCTAAGACCAAAGGTTCCAGACTTCAGGAGTCATCTTTTTGCGGGGCTGTTTTAGTCCCATGTGAAGCAAAAATCCAACTGCCATTACTTAAATGGTCCATTTTATGCTCATTCTTTAGGTTCACATTTGTATTTAGTGTCTCTACTGGGACATGTCTCCATGCTTTAATGTTAAAAAAGCTCTTTTTTTCTCATACTGCCTGTGCTGCAGCACCTCTTTTCACCCTCTGTCTGAAACCAGAGCCCAGTCTGCTCTGATTGGTTAGCTGGTCAGCTCTGTTGTGATAAGTCAACCGCTTAGAGATGTCCCACCCCTTAGCCTTCACATACAATGTGTTGGAGTGCTAGCCAATAAAAGCGCAAGCACTAGTTTGAAGCCTCACTCACAAATCATAAAACTAGACCTGTACATCTCCACTAAGCTTTGAACTTACGAGTACCAAATGCATCCAGCCCAATGTGAATCAATCCCTACCATCCCTCATCATGTTTCATGAAATCACAGCAGAACAGAATCATGTCTGATACAGCTCCTGTGATGTTTGACACAATCTATCAACAGCTTCATCGCTGCAGGGGAAAACAAAGTGGCGCGGCAGGAAGCCCGCTGCCCTGACATCTGTCTGTCTCTGCTGATCAGCCCCTCGAGGAGCCATTGATCCGTGCGGACCCTTGGCTCATACCACCGGCTGCAGAAACAAACACTTCTGTCCCCCCCCCGACGGCAAGCCCACTCGTGTTTCCTTCAAGAATCAGTATGAACCCTGGAGCTGTCAACCGTGCAGGGAGGGATCAAATTAAATGAGATGAGAAGCTGCAGTCTAAAGTTTTCCTGACCAAGATACTGAGAGACAGAGTAAATAACTGATGTAACACTTCCCCAGTTGATAACTTGAATTTTGAGAAGTGCTCTTTTTTAAACGTTGGCTTGAATATGCAAATGTGACATTATTTAATTAAGTATTGGCTCATTTACATATTTTTTCCTAATAGAAAATCTGAATATTGGATAATGCAAGAAAAAAGAAAAGTCTAAACTTTTCACAGATTTAATTTTGTCTCTTTGTAACACTACGTTATTCAGAACATCAGCCAACACCATTAAAAATATATATTTTTTAACCATGTTTAAAGAAAAAAGGTAATATATATATGAACGATATATCTGTGCGCCACATACTGAAACCCTCACGTATTTTGACTGCATTTTAGCAAATGAAGAGAAGAGGAATCATAACTGTTTGTAGCACTTACAAAAGTTTTGCTTTTTGAAAGCTGAGGTACTTTTGATTCGAGTTTGTACCTATTTGTTGATGGCACTTGAAGCCGCTTTGGATAAAATCGTCTGCAAAATGATATGTAATGATCAAAGCCCTCTGTGAAAACCTTCAGCATACAAATAGAGACTTGCAGCTCAGAGATGAAGAAAACACTCGTCATCATCTTCGTCTATTTTGAGAACACTGACTTTAAAGATATGTTGTATTCTATACATTTAGCAAGACATTACAGAAAGATATAGTAAAAAAACAAAACATATAACAATGAAACCTCACAGTTCATTGATTACATTGACATTTTTATTTTTAGATATGCAAATGAGGCATTATATAATAACATCTGTAGAATGATGAGAAGAAGTGCAGTAAAATGGACACTCAAAATGGTATTTTTCAGTCTGAAAGAAAACATGGTTTGGAGGCAAAATACCCCAAAGTCTCAAAATGAACCAGTTAATAAAAGAGGTATTTTGCCGGCAGTATAGTTGCCTAGAATGTTTGGAAGGAGTTCAATCAATATTGCTCCTCAATTGAGATCTATGGGGGACTTACAGCCGGATATTAACTAAGCTTTAGACTCTGTTAAGGAATGCCCTGAGCGTTGACCCCCTCATTGATGATCAATATTCTAATGAGGCTCAATATAAACCAGCTGATTAATCCGTTGAGTACTTTTTAATGAGGGAGCAGAGAGAGGTTGGAGTTGTGATGATACATCGAAACCTTTTTCAGACGTTCAGTGGACAATAACAGCCTTCAGCAATCATGATCATTTGTTTATTAGTTTATTAATTTATGTAAACAACACAATGATCCACAAGGAGCGATGTAATAAAAAATGCAGATGGAAGTAATTGCAACAACTTATTTCCTTTAATGGCGTGTTTGTATAATAAGAGATCATTCAGGTTTGCTTGAAATTAGAGTCTCATTATTGTAAGTGATTTCTGTTACTTGTGAGATATTGTGATGCAACTAAAAATAAATATAAGCAATATAGGCTAATTATTAAAGAGTTAGATCAGATTTGAATGTGTCCTGCTTATATGTGCCCTCGCACCTGGACAGTGTTTTAGGAAGCAAATGGCCCTGGGCATAAAAATCAATGCCAGTAACAGAAAAAGCTCCTCCATTACACCACTGCATGCTTTCAAATGTAGCTACAAGAAGAAACAAAAACTGACTGACTCAAAGATTGGCATGACGATATCAAAAACGTATTGCCAAAGCATGATGAACAAGGCGTTACAAAAACAAAGTAGCCTACACACAGAACACACATTTTAACGCTATATGAGGCAATTAATTAAACATACCAATAAAAACATGTTTACAAATCAAAGAAAGCGTCTGTGTGCTTCTCTGTGTGTGTGTGTGTGTGTGTGTGTGTGTGTGTGTGTGTGTGTGTGTGTGTGTGTGTGTGTGTGTGTGTGTGTGTGTGTGTGTGTGTGTGTGTGTGTGTGTGTGTGTGTGTGTGTGTGTGTATTCAAAAACTCTGGCCAATCCCGAGTCACGTGACTGAGCCACCGGCAGCAATAGAGCGCGCGAAAGGGACGCAGAGCCTCGGTGTTCACGAGTCTGCACAGCACCCATCCGCCACCGCTATCCGCCCAATTTCTTTTTAATTGAACCCCTTTTACTCCCGCTCGGTGAGTACATTTTCCACTGCCATTTTCTTATTTTGATCCTCTTTTTCTTGCTTTCTTTCTTGTCTTGGTGTTCCGACATGGGGAAAATGTTTTCTGCATGCAATGATTTCAGTCTTGGATGCTGAGTGTTGTTGCTCCGGCGACATCCACTGAGAAATACGTGCTTTGCGGACGCTCTTGATATTTTTCCTCTCTCTCTCTTCCCGAGGCAGCTTCTTGTTATAATCTCCACCTTTCGCTTATTTTCAGCCTTTTTTCCCTCTCCATCATGGCTTGTTTCGGTGTGGTTTTGCTTTTGCTTTCCTCTGATCTTGCAGTGTTTCTCTGGTGTTGGAGGCTGTACGTCTCCGAGGGCGCAAAAATAACAGTTTTGATTTTCATTCTTGAGGATTTTACTTTTCTAATAGGTGAGGAATTTCACTTTGCCGGAGTTTGTTTTGGTGTTTTCCCGGTACTATATGCTTCCTTAACGAGAAAATGGGAACTTTTTTGTTTTGCGAAAAAACGGATTTCTCGGGACAGAGCTGGATTCGTTTTGAACCATCCAATAGTTTTTTAGATCTTTTAATATAATTATGATTCCAAAACTCATCAGAAGTCAAACAGCATGCCACAATCTAAGACATGTCTGATCTTGAATCCATATTCCTGATCTGTTTCTTCAGAGGAGTAATGAAAAGTGATGAAATGTGTCACAAAATGAAGGATTTATGTCCTTCAAAGTTGCTTTTCAATTTGGAAAATTTCAAGCAAGTTTACTAATGCAAATCACTGCTGTGCAAAACAAACAGGAGATCCCTGCCAATTGAAGCAGACACAGCTGTGACACACACACACACACACGCACGCACGCACGCAGCACGCAGCACGCACACACACACACACACACACACACACACACCGTGTTGCGTTGAGTGTGATAACTGGCATTAGACATCACACACAGAGAAGCGTGAGGAGATGGTGAGCGGGGGGGGAGGGTCCTTGAGGCACAGGGACATTTTGCAGCGGTTCATTATGCAAATCAGGCTGATAGATTTGATTAATAGTTTGACCTTGACATGCAGCCAGAACTCACACACAAACCTGCAGGCGACAAATTAAAAGACACAAAACATTATCCGGCAATTAGCACACAAAAAGGTAAAGTGAGGTTAACCTTTTATTTTTTTTAACTGCCTTCTGGAGTCACTGCTTTAAAATCCTTGACCAAAGTTTGTTTTTGTGCTCTGCTAAAAAGGAAACGCTTCTCAAACCTTTTATAAGACAACATCTCCTTTCAATCATCCTGGAGAGATACGGGTGAAGGTATTTGACAGCTATTCCAACCGTTAGACTTCGCAGGTCAGGGAACAGGTGGGGGAAGCCGAGCATGAAATGTGCTGCTACGCAAACAATACTTATCGCTCGCTAGGGATGAGGTGGGAGGCTGAGGCAGGAATAGCCAGCCTATATACGCATGCACTGAATCACTAAGAGAGGAGAGCAGTAAGGAAGGAATAACGTTTCTCTAATCTGTCTCTGTCCAGTCGAGGCCTGTCTTTACGTTTCTGCACCCGTGGGCTGGGATGATCATTGACCCTTAGCAGGTGCACGATGTGGGCTGCCTCCAAGCCAGGCACCACAGAGTCCATCTTCTTTCAGATAAAAAAACATTTTAGAGCTGCTCCAGCTTTCAGACTGCAGGTCAAAGAACAGATTTGGGCGCCTGCTTCTCTCCGTCTCTTTTTATATGCCTTCATGTGAAAGATAAGAGAGAAAAACAGATGAGGAAATTCAGACAAACAAAAAGAAAGATGATGGCATATTTGAAAAAGTGTTTGAATTCACACACACTTGTGTAATGCTATCTACTCTTCACATAGCACAGTTTAAAGTTGTATTATGCGCGTGGTAATACCCACCGCTCACTAGATCTTCTATTCTGGGATGATCTGCACGCCTTGTTCCACTACTGCATTCTTCATGTTCAACTAGTTTTCTGTCAATGCACAGTCCGTGTTTCTAGCCAGCAGTTTGGATAAACACCGGTGTAAGCTTGCACCTGCTCAGCTCTGTTGTGAGATGTGGCATTAGCGTCAGTATCTCAGAACCACGGCCAGCTCTTTTTATTCTCCGTTCAAAGAGATTGTGGTTGATTTCAGAACCATGGACAGATGCCAACACTTTATTGCTCCGACAGCTGGAGCGGGCTGATTCCTGCCTGGAAGTCTGGAGTGTCTCCACTCACTAACCCCTGCCCTCCGCGCCACACACACATCTCCGTCTGAGATATTTCAAGCTCTGTACCCACATTTTAAAGGCTACAAAAAGTGGTTTCACCCTAGATTAGAATAATTTCCTACGTCATTTGAATATGTTGAAAAAGCTTAATTTAGTTTTTTTCAAACCAGAACCTTATAGTATAAGGACGGATATACAGGTGCAAAACAGGTGTTTATGTTGTTATTCTGCAAATAACAGGAAGAGACACTAAACACTGCTGCCATGTTTACTTCAGACTTTGAGCTCTCTGAATGTGATTTCTATTACACCAATATTGTATTGGGTTGTATTGTCAGGTTTATTTCCATTCAATAGGATATAAAAACAACACTTAAATAAACAAAACAATTTAAAGAGCACATCAGCCAAGGCCGTTTACACAAGTGAACAATAATGTGTTTATCCAAACAGTGATTCAGACCCACTCCAAAATGAAATGGCTTCTTCCTTGACCCATGATAATACCTTTCCACTTTTATGAAACTCTGTTCTGTAATTTCCCCAAATCCTTTTTTACAAACAAAATGCAAATTATAAGTTTGGAGATATTCAATATATTGTCTTAGAAAAACAACAATTGTTCCTTCTGTATTGTCTGAAGCCACATCCTGCTGTAGCTTACTCCTCAGTGCCAAACACGTCATGAAGAGAGGAGTGAGAGGAGAGGTTCAAGCTAAAATGATCAGAACATAAACCAAAGGGTCCTATGAATAATTCCCTATCAATATGTACTCAAGGGGGGTCCATGGAAATATTGTGGAAGGAATTGTAATATGTTTGCTGTTAGCCCAACCCCTTCTCCTATACATAAAATACACTGCATTACGTTTCAAGGGACCTTAATGTTTTCCAGGTTTTAGTTTAAAAACTGTGAATAGGACCGAAATACACAAAACAACAAAATGATTTGGTTGAATTTATTTAAAAAATCAAGGGTTTGCCACAAATACAAAATTAGAGCAACTTGGTAGACAGCTGGTTACCGCAGACCAAGAAACAGCAAAGCCCTTTTCAATACTAGCTTGGGACCTTTGCAAGCCACAACTCCCTCTGTCCACAAATAACAATAACTTTCATTTGGACATGAACAGCTGTCTCCTTTAGCAGACTTGCAGCAACCTTTGATTAGAAACACATTTGTAATCAGTCAAAATCTAAGGCTGAATATTTTTCAAATGTGAGTGACCATTTACTGCATGTGTTCATATCTGTCTTCAACTCTTCTCTCCATTTGTTATTGTACTTTAAATATACGAAACAAATCCAAAAACAATGCAATCCAGGAGAAGACATTTCCCTGTCCAAGCGTAACAGACCAGTGTCATTGTATGGGAACGTAGTTTTAAGAAAGCTGAGCAGCTCTGATAGACCGACTGTTTTCCACTAAGCTGAGCCAGCTGTGATACTTTAACACCACCTGCTGCGATTAAGATGAGGAAAACAGTAAACAGGTGAGCAGAGGAGTACAACAGAGACCAAAGCCCAAGAATCAACCACTGAGGATAGGACTGAGGGGCTCGTTAGAAGAGAAAAGTTGTAAACCGCTACCACAGACTTCTACTGTTGTTTAAAACCTGGTGAAAACATCAGAGTCCCTCTTACCCTTTCATCCTGAAGAACCTGGCACTTAGTTAGTTAAATGAGGCCAGTCCCACATACACCGTGCTGCTGTTGGTAATACTCATGAGAGCAACAATTATGTACTTATCCACCGCTGAAAATAATCCCCTTCAAATTCCTCTTTTAGAAAACCTGTTTTTGAAGATTAACGTCCTTTTGGAAACCAATAGGTCACAGACTGTGGGTGTTTGTAAATGATCAAGAAAGGGATTTGTGCTTTGTACGTTTGATATTTTCCTTGGATTTATCAGAAAAGAAACACCTCCCATATCCTTTAAATACATCCTTGGTAAAACAACAAGTGGATAGTGACCTTTATAGTGAGGACGGTGTAAAGTATAGGTATTTGTTTTGTTTTGTCAACTGCAAACAAACATATCGCCGCAAATCTATCACAGAGTTGCATTGACATCTCTTTTTGCAATAAGCCACTGTGAGCTTTCCAATGTACAACTTATTTTAATATTATATTTGATTCTGTTGTACTGTCATGTTTAACAAATATATAAACTATGAAGCCATTGGATAATCCGAACAGAAAAGCAGCCTCTGGATCTTTCTCGTTCCTCTCACATTGGATGTTAATGTGCATTTAAATGCACATTATATAGTGTTTACCAGTTCGGTGTAGCACGTTTCCACTCAAATCTGTTTTCATCCACTTTTCAATAAACTGAAAACATTGCCGGCTTGCGGTGTTCAATAGCAGACCAGAGCCAAATGTTGCCATTTAAATTGCTCCTGAATCACTTTTAGTGACGTTGTTTTAGCATTCACAGCGAGCAAACTGGATATTATTCATATGCAGCTTGGCTTCATGCATACATATGATGATTGGATCAAACCTTCTGATGTGTGAAAGCCCCTCCCCTCGTATGTGGCCTCTTTCATTACATTACATGTCACTTGTTAGACGCTTTTATCCAAAGCGACTTGCATACTCAATACTGTGGGCAATGCCCACAGGAGCAATTTGGGGTGAAGTGTCTCAGGGACACAACGACATGCTGACTGCAGTGGGGTTTGAACCTGTGACCCCCTGATCCCAACACCAACGCACAACCCACTGCACCACACGGCTCTTTCCCACTCTACCTTTCATGTTTCACCCTCATTGTGAGTCCTGCCTTAAATCCCCTCCTCACTTTAAGTCTCTCTGTTGCCATAAAGCAGGAATCAGCTAATTACTCACAGCTCCAGTAACCCAGTTACTTTAGCCTGGTGGAGCAGAAGCTATTTGGCAGTCACACAAGAGGAGAATTAAGGAAAAAGAGAAACATGTCCGTGCCAAGAGATATGTGAAAGCATGGCATATGTTCAAATGCCCTGCAGGGCAGCTGTGGACTACACACACAAGTGGAGTCTCTTTCTGCCTCTTTCCACCAAATACACTTATTTATGTTGGAGTAAATCCTCCATTACCACAGTGTGACAATGGAAAGGTCTCCAATGAAGAACAACAGAAACTTTAAGAGCACTCAGGAGGCAGCAGAGTGGTACGGTGATGCAATAGAGAATTTCTGAAGCAAAAACAGTTTGCAAAGCCGGTAACAACAACAACAACAACAACATGGAACGATGTTGCCTTTAAACAACAAGGCTCCCTGGAATCAATGAATAGAATACAAATTCAAGATACACCTTAATATCTAACTGAGGCAGATGAATTGTCTTTGGTCTGAACAAAAACAACATGATCAAAATATCAGATGAGCACAACAAAAATCTCTTAAGCGTGCAACAGTCATTGACGCAATATCCACAGTGAACAGCCTGTTGAGCACATTCATTGTATTTTGGGATAAAAGGAAACCTATAGAACTTTTTTCTGTGCCAGAGCGTCGCCCTGATGGGAGCATCTCAATCTGCGGGCGGAGGTGATGTGTCTTGTCACTGATGATTGGCTCTCCTCTGTGCAGCAGGAGAGTGTCGAATGGCTTTTGTTGGCAGCTACTATCTTCCCTGCTGTCTTTACAATCCAGATCAGCTGCTTTCCATTTACTAAAGTCAAGTGCCATACCAGACAGAGATGAGGATATCAGGCAGATTTCAAAAACACAAGACTAACCCAAATTGAGCTTAATTAAAAAATAACAAATAAATACATAGAAGAACAAAAAACATTTACAATAGTTAAACCGGACTACCGTAATTTTCGGACTATAAGCCGCGCCTTTTTCCCTATTTTTCGACGCTGCGGTTTATATAACGGTGCGGCTAATCTATGGATTTTTACAGCTAACGGCCAACACCTTTAACTCTATGGGCTCTATGGCCGGTCCGCGGACCCCCACCTTTAAGCGGCGGGTTCCAGCAGGAAAAGCTGGAGGCCGGAAAAGAGTGAGACAGGTAGCGCGCAAAAGTAAAAGTGGAACCGAGAGTGGTATGCCGCTGCTGCGGCTTATATTCAGGTGCGGCTTATAGTCCGAAAATTACTAATTATTATGCTTTAATGTTCCAATAAGACATTATTCTGTCCATGCTGTCTTTAGATGCCTATTTGTTCCTATATGAAAGACTCTTGCCCTTTAGAATAAGCCAGTCCGCTCTTATTGGCAAACATGAAAAGTTGCACTGGCAGCTCTGAAGCTGTGGGTGGAGATCAAAACCCCAGGAAGAGTGCTGGGCATTCAAGCACAAATGTTTTTAGTGACCAAATGATGGAAATGTAATAATACTAATTAGGGCTGCTCGATCATGGCAAAAATCATAATTTCGATGTTTGGGTCAATAATTGATATCACGATTATTAAAAACGATTATCCATATACTTTGAAAACACCAATTAATTGAAAAAAAATGTGAACAGTATGTTTTGAACAGTTGATTACCCTGAACTTTAAGTATAATTCAACTGAAAAAACAATAATTTTTATTTTCTTTAAATAAAAAAATAAAAAAATCGTTTTATTTCGATTAGGTTGTTTTCATAATCGTTGGAAGCCAAAATCGTAAATGCGATCAAAATACGATTAATTGAGGAGCCCTAATACTACTATAATAATACAACTTTCGTGTCAGTCGTGTGATGCCATGGGGCCAAAAAGGACTTTTCCCTTTGACTGACTTTGGAAAACAGACGACTCCAGCTCAGTGTAAGATCTTTTTTTTAGGTTATTCTTTTAAATCTTGGAAGGCACTCCAGACACTCAAACGTATATGCATAAACAATGTGAAAGTGAGTTGTTTATTTGATATCCCCTTTTAACTTTTGCACTGTCAAACAGAATCAGTGATGATATTGGTTTCTTTGCTTTGTTTGAAATCAGTTGCTATGTTCTTCCACCATTAATGAACAATGAGCAACATCTGAGTAGCTGTTTGTCTTCAAAGTCATCCGATAACTTTCTCTGTGTATCATCTTCATAACTGTTTACAAAAGCTGAGAGTGCAAATAGTCTAAAGTTGTCAAATGATACACACATGACCTCAAAGATCAGGTTGTGTGATACATACTAAAAGCACACACATATGCCCTGATTTACAAAGATAATCATCATTATTGTAAGATGCCAGATAAAAAGTCTGCTGGAGATACGGCTTCATCCCATCTCACGGCTTAGGTCACATTGTGCTTTTATCTCCTTGCTGTCTTGCTGGTCGAGGCTATAGGTTGCTCAAATCAGATTATGGTACAACTCATTTTAGCAGCGTGATCATCTACCTTCAGTCGCTATGCTTCGCTGCCCCCTGATACATTTTCATAGGACAGATAAAGCTGATGGAAATTGGATTGTATTTTCTTTACAGGAATTCATTTTCCTGTGGGGGTTTCACATGTAAAGCACAGCCTTACATTATATTAAAAATGGATACATGATAAAAGGCTGATAGAATAGAAATATGAAAGGATGGAGTCACAGTAATAATTGAAAAGCTACACATCTACTGCATGATGTGCGCCTGCATTTGACATCTTTGATATTCTGGTCCGAGGCCTCCGATGTTTAAGATGATTAGCATTACGAATGTTCACCCCTCCCCCCCTTTTTTTTTACTTCTCTCTGTCTCTCCTTCTTTTATTCCCTGCTTCTCCATCTCTTTTCTTCAATTTTCCGCCCTCCTTCAATTCAACTCAAGGCAGGTGTTATGCAGGAGGTAATGGGGTGTGGGAACAACGAGGAGAACAATAAGAAGAGTGCTTGACAGTCATCCGTCCTGGTTAAGATCCACAGCTTAGAAAATTCTTGGTGCATACAGTAAACAGGCCTCGAAACTGCAAGGCAAGTCGCTCATTATATGTGGGCTCTAACGCACACTATTCTCTCTCTGCTCTGCACCGTTAGCCAGTATTTACTGTACAAGTCCTGGAGGAGAGATTAGACTGCGCTGGGCTCCTCTGGGCTGCAGAATGGACCTCTATTCATTAGCCCTTAATTGCTAATTGAGGTCTTTGAATGATTCAGCAATAGCCACCGCTGTTCGGGCATTAGCTGAGTAATTTATGGCTGCCAGGGAGCAGGGAAAAAATGAGCAAGGGCAAGTAAGTGTTATGAAAAAGGACATCAGTGCCCTCACAGTGATGTTATTACACAGCCACCTTATGTTAACTAGAAAACGTACAATGTTCTTTTTTCATAGCTGATTTGTCTGATTATGCCCTGTGATTAAAATTAACTTAGCCATAATACAGTTTGACCCTCCAGACCCTAATTTTCCCTCAATTTTAATTTAATTTCCCGTGATTAGGCATAATGTGGATATGCCATTTCATTTGGCAGCTTTCATATTATCGACAGCAGCATTTTGATAAATCCTCATGTTCTCACATAACAGCAGAAGCAGGATAGTTTTTAGAGTTTTTAGACTGTTTAAAAAAAATCTAATTAGATTTCTGTCCACTTTTTTAATAAATTGTGATGTGTTTGGCTGTGGTTTGACTCTTCACTTCTAGTTTTAAATTAGCTGGAGTAGGTTTCTTTTGGCAAATTAGACAAAAGGTCCTTAATAACTTAACAGCATATTAATAAAATGTACCTCCTGAAACTCCTCTGGGCTCTGTATGCTATACTTTAGCTAAATATAGCTTGTAAAGGAAGACTCTGGCAAATTAGAGGTCATTTTAGATAGAGGCTTTCCTAACTGGTTGTTCTTTGAATTCAGATGTTCGTGCACAACCCCTCAGATAGGGAAAGCTTGATTCAGCAGCTGGAAATCTTGCAGGAGAAGTTGCTATTCCAGCATTGACAAAAACTGCCTACACTGCAAAGAAACCCAATGAAGGAAGAAGGACTTATCTCATAGAAAGTTGGACAACATTGGCGAGCATTTCAGATGTGTAGGGAAAATGTAGCTAAAAGTTTGCCTTCTGCTGCTAGCTCTAGACCAGGGGTGTCAAACTCAATTTCAACTCGGGCCACATTAGCATCATGGTTGCACTCAAAGGGCCAGTTTTATATATAAGACTACAGTATATAAGAACAAATATATAAATATTTAATATATATAAAATAATGTATTATATTACATTATTGCCTCTGCATTGGATTATTATCGGATAGGGTAATAACTTCATAATTAACTACGTCTGAAAGCAGAAGTCTAGGGCAAACAATTGCAAGTCTCTTCAGTGCGCATGTCACAAAATGATTTAAAAAGAAAAAACAAAATTCTGGAAAAACTCAAAAAAATAAGTGACATTTTGAAAAAAAAAGTCAAATTCCGAGAAAAAAGTCAAATTTGAGATTCATTGTGGGACATGTAGTTTATGGGCAATGTGCATCTGTAAAGCGGCATGTAACCGTATAATAAACATATTATATTCTTTGCAAGCTCTTGTGGGGCCACATGAAATGAAGTCGTGGGCCGGATTTGGCCCCGGGGCCTTGAGTTTGACACCCCTGCTCTAGACCAATGCTCAATTTGGATACTTCCATTACCACACTGTGAATATTTGCGTAGCGGGTGAAATCTCGGCTAGCATTTGTGCTACAAAATAGTTACAATCAGCTCAATTACCCAATAAAACAAACACATTTTTGACAACAGTATAGTGGTAAGATTAGTAAATACTTTAGAAAAACCCACTTGAATGTGTAGTGATTCCGCCTCAAACGCTGTTGGTCCCACAACCACTGTTATGTAGCCAAGATTGCGAAAGTGAGGGTAAGAAGAGTCCTTTTGACATTATGAGTGCACCATCCAGGTACTCATAGTGCACTAGAGTTTGCTAATACCTCTCATTGTTAACATACCTATGCACTCAAAGTAGCAAGTGTTGGTGCAGAAGTACGCAAATTGAGACAGCAAAAGATTCACAGCTACGGCTATTAGTAGGCTAAACCATTAGCAACATGTTCTCTCCATCTGTGAAACACTTCTTTGATGTTGTAGCTTGCTTGAGACTTGAGATACAATATGTATCCCCAAAAGGCTTTACAGGCCTACACGTTTGCAACAATAACAGGGAGCTATTTTCAACAAGAGCATTGGGATTTCTATCACTATTGGGATGAAGTTTAAAATAAGTAACTAGTTGCAGAATACTGTATGCGTATTCTGTGGGAGGTGTGCAGCGGAGGGGAAGCTGCAGGATGAGGGTCTAATTTTAAAAGTATTTTTGCCTCTTCCAGAAAACTGCATACCTTTAGTCACCACTTGAATTATAATATACTGAAAGGTTATTATTATATATTATATAAGGGTATATATACAGCTAAAATAATCTTCCTCCTCCAACTTTAAACATCTTATTTTTACCTTTGTGTTTCAGTTCCACTTTTGTTCTTTCTTTACCTAAATCTGACACATGGTAAACTGCAGCAGTCAGGTCACCCACAATTATTTTCCTGGCTATAACACTTTCCAGCGTATTTGTTATTGAGTGATTTTACCACTATTTTCCGCTTTTATATTATTCACAGCATCATTTTGATAAATCCCCACATTTTATGCTGCATGTGTTCTCACAACAGTAGACAGAGGGAAAATAACCCGCACCTGCACTGCAGCGTAGTTCGTAAATGTAGACTGTATAAAAATGTAATTAGATTTCAGTCCACATTTATTCCCTTGTAATACGTTTGGCTGTCATTCAAAAAAGATCGAGGCAAAAAGAATAAAAACAGGCTTATTATAGACCCATATTTCATTCTCTGCATGCAGACATATATATTTTTCCAGGGAGTCACTAAAAGTTGAGAGTTAGTTTGCGAGTCGTCTGTCTCCCGAGTATGATAGCAGAAGGGGACGCGATTAAATAGAACTTATTTTCCTCTGTTGGCGACAGTTGAGGTGAGATGCTACGCTGTTGAGATAAAATGCTGCATTGCAACATTCAAGCGGCGGAGAGTGAGTGTGGCCTGAATGCATCCATCACATCCCATATGTATTTGTCAGATTGAAGGCGGAGGTTTCATCTTTTTCTTCTCTGACGGGAGGGAGCGTGAGTCAGTGAGGAGAGATCAGGGAGACAGGAAGTGCTAAAATGATTACTTTCACCAGTTCCTCGCTTCTTTATCTCCAGAGAATTCAGACTCTGAAGCCCCTGACAGTCGGTGTGAAAGGACCAAAGAGGATCCATGAAATGCTTGGAACCTCCGCAACACGGGAGGATGCTGTAGAAGCCCCGAAGAAAAAACATCACTGTCAAGCACTCACTTTGCTGATATAAGAAAGACTTTCACCAGACAAACAACACGTCTATGCGTGGAAAAACATGTCAGTTATGAGTTGGGGATGCGTTCACTGCTTCACTGATGCATGAAGATGTTATTTAGCATTAATTTCTGGAGCATGAAGCAAGCCAGGATGAATCCAAACTACTCTCTCTCTCCTCTCTTGCCTATCAGGCTGATATGAATTCAGTGTGAGTGTGTTTTCTGGCCTGGGATGTTTCCACCACCTTGTGCCAGCAGTTATTCCACATGTTCCTCTTAAAAGACTTTGAGGATGTTAGATACTCATGAATATTGTAAAAGAAACGTATTTGAAGTCTTGTTTCTTGATATTTTGAGCTAGAGGATTAATGTAAAACTCTTTATTGTCATTTTATTAAAAACATGTAATTGGCAAACTAGTGCTGTATTATCTCTGGAGTGTTAATGTTGACTCATGTGGAGACATAGAGACGATAAGCTGCTTATGCAAATAAAGATTGCCTGTAGATTGAATGTTATACCAGCTGCAGGAGATCAGTGAGGGTAACAGTCTGGAAGTAGTGTCCATCAGGCTATGAAATGGTTGTTGTTCAGTAAAAACCATTATAATTAATAAGCCATTACAAAACAGGCAAACTGGATCTACCGGGATGTCGTGAAAAGAGCAATGTTATTTTTGGCAAATAAACTTCAATTAGATGTTGTCATCTATCTAAATAGGTAGGAATATACAATAGATATAATAGGCACTACATGATTTAAGAACAACAACGTGCAGAACATATACGACTGATTAAGACTATAAGTTATCCTCTAATGCGTCTTAGAGCTTATTTTTTTTATATAGATGAACATGCATTTTTTTGTTATACATACAAATATTCACAGTTAGATATGCACACATGCACATTGTGAGGATCCAAAGCGGATAAGTGCACTAAAAGAAGTGCTCTGGATTGATGTGCTGGTGCAAGAAAAGGCTTATTAATCAAACACAACGTTTCTATGTATCCTTGAGAGGAGACCAAGTTGCCAAAAACTCTCTGACACAATGCTAAGCTAAGCTAAGGCATGGCTGTTTGCAGTAGCTTTATACTTACTCTATAATTTTGTTTATTTCACATGACTGATTTCTACTTAAATCAGATCACACAACAGACACACAGCCCTTTTATGAGTTTTAAACTCTAAATAAATAATACTTCAACAAGTTTTTTATTTAACTGACTGTTTTTTGGCCCATGCCATTTCTACTGATCATAATTCCATTGTTGAGGTCTAATAGAATAGATTTATATTGTGCAATTTTCCAAACTCACATTGATTTCTCATACAGCATCTCTATAGTATGTGTATTCACCAGGTATTCACTCTCTGTCCTAAACGGCTTGTTGGAGATCCTGCCCCCCCCCCCTCCCTATAGCTCAGTGGCCGTCTGCAAGATAGCGAAACCCAGCCCGAAACCAGCCCGAGCACACACACACACACACCCGCAGCCTTGCTGCAGTCCCGCCGTCTCAGGGAGGNCCCCCCCCCTCCCTGTGGGCCCAGTGTGCTCTGATTGGTCGGGACGTTGCGAGGCTCGCTGCTCAGTGAGCTGGCTTACTGGTGTGGTTTCCGGGTCGACAATACAGCGAGACAGCGCGAAACTCATCCTGAGCACACATAAACACTCACAGCCGAATTAAAAAACAATAAGTGTGCTTGATGTTGAGTAAGAAAAAAGGAAAAAGGTTTTTAATGTTGTGAGAATGGGTCTGCGGAGAGCATTTCTCCGCGATCCCAACTCGTCTATTACCGGCGTTCAGGGAGCTATATGCAAGTCAATGGGACTCCCTGTTAGTTGAACATTTACGCTAAAGGTCCCTGGTGTGTGAGGAGCGGATTGGTTCATTTTGGTTCATTTTTGGAAGAAACAAATGGAAAAAGAGAAATCTCCAACGAGGCGTTCTGGGGCAGCATAGAGAGGTATTTTCTATGTTAGAGTTTTACTCGTTACAGGGTGTACTTTGAGGGGTTTTTACTCTGCAGACCGTTTACATGCAGAACAACCTTCATAACACACAAGGGGATGGGTGATAACCGCAAAAGCATGACATGGGACCTTTAATATAATAGATGATTGTATAAGGGCGTCTATCTGCTTGTTTTACGCCCGCACTCAGACGCTACATATCACCGACATTTCTCTGATTTCAACTATTTCAATATGAATATTTGAATAGCCTAATCATATTTTATTCACTTCTTCCTAACTGCTCAGTATTTCTAACCAAATGCTGTTCTTTCAAACATTTCAACTTGTGAGCAAAAATCTGATGCTTTCATTTGGCACTATTTCCTAGCTCAGCATGCGCTTAAATGAGTGAAACCACACTTTCTGATATTAAACTGCTTAAAAATGTGCTTTTGCTTCTCTAATCTAACTTCTAATGGCCTCACCCCTGTGCTTCTGCTTTGAAAGAGGCTATTGAGTGCACACTTCACATCCATCAGTCACTCAGGAGCTGTGGGGTTCATTCAAAGGTAGAGACGGACTGAATGGGTTTTGATTGGATTGGTTGATTGATGGGCTTTTTCTTAGACCTCCTACTCTGTTGATAATTAAGTTAATCAACTACAGGAAACCCAATGGCGGCGTTGTCACATTATGGGTCCAAAAGTAAATTATCCTTAATTTTGTGAGATTTAAAGAGATTTAGAAAACATGATGTGGGTTATAAAATAAGTTAAAAGGTACAATGAGGAAAATTGGGACAGGAAGTGTGTCGACTGCAGTGTGTTACTGAAATGTGTGTGTGTGAGGATGTGTGAGATACATTTTTAGAAAAATACCCATACATATCATCACATCTTTTCCGTCCTTTCCCCATACTAACTAATTTGTATTCAGGCCCCTGACAGGGTTTTGCTGGAGCCATAAAACATTTTCAGATAAAAACACACTCACACGTCTGCCGTTCACCTGCGCTGCATCGCTTTGGATCATAGGAGGAAGCCAGAAAATATATCATTACTTGTCAATTAAACAGTCTAATTACAAATTAATAGGAAAGTAAATCAGATCATCAAATTACTGTTCCAGTGTTTTTTTACAAAAGCAAATGCGAATGTATTCAAGCTTTTTAATAATGGGTATTTGCTGCTTTCTTTATTCATTATTAAAGACTGAATATATATATATATTACTGACTAAACAATAAATAAAATAATAAACAGATTAACTAAAAATATCTGCATCACTCAATCCGTTGAGATAGTAGGGCGAACATTAAAGGTGCCCTTTTAGTTTTCCCTTTCCTGTTATAAAGGTTTGTTTGCTTGTAAATGGTCTGCAAATGCAACATTTACGAGTTTCTCTCCATTTCTCCTGCCCTTCCAGCCTAAAGAGAGCTTCTCCCGGGATAATATTGTTTGCACAGTATGTGGATTCTGGATCTAAAAGCCTCATTGTGGGAAGATACACAAACACACTGAAAACTCATTACCAACGGGGAACTCCAAGAAGTCACATCCTGATCCCCCTGAGGACTGTTGCATTATGGGAACAAACAGTGAAGCCTGCAAAGGAGGTGTCATTTATTTGTATTTTATGTGACCTGGTTTCTATGTGACAGTAATGAAGCTGTCCTTGTGTGTGTTTGTTATACAAAGGAATAGAATCAGGTTGGTTGCCAAGAAGGTTTATAATTTTGCTATGGTGAATAATGGGTTATTAAGAAGGTTGTAAAATAAGATCACAGGTTTCATTTTTAACAATGTGCCATTTTTAATCATCATACATTTTTTTGGTATGTAAAATCAAACTTCAGCTGTTGGTATAGTAGCATGAAATGGAAAAAGAGGTGAAACAGTGAGAAAGGACTCTAGTGACTTCATGTGCTGTTTTCAATCGTGGGAACACAGTTCTTAGATGAGATTTATCAATTAACACGTTTGAATCACAGCTGCCCTGTCAGATTTCTTCTCACCTCTTGCGGAAAGATTTCTGTCTCAGTCTCTTTGCTCACAGAGATATGATCTCAGGATGTAGAATACAGCTGGAGAATATTGTGTAGCCGATGGTCAATTAAGTAATCAGCTGTTAACAAATAATGGACATTTCTTTCAATAATTTTAACCATTAAATAATCAGAAGGTTTTCTTCCTATTTTCCTGCATACAAAATGTCCTTTATTCAATGTGCTTTCTTCTCAAATGTGCATTTTTAATGGCAATCTTATTCCCCTATGAGGGAACTTTCCGCCTTTGCAAACCATTTACATGCACAAAGACCTATAGAACATGAAAGAGAAAACTCCATAAAGCCTAATACGAGATTTGCCACATGCTTTCTGCTCTGACCAGAGTTAACATGTTGCTCTCTGTGTGTAACCTCCACAGTCTAACCTTCCTCCTCTGAGCAGTGTGCACCTGTGTTTCCCAGCAGGCATTGCTGCAGGACTAGGATGACTGGGAAGACCCAGACCAGCAACGTGACCAACAAGAATGACCCTCGCTCACTCAACTCCCGCTGCTTTATCGGCAACCTGAACACGGCCGTAGTGACCAAGGGCGACATCGAGGCCATCTTCGCCAAATACGGCAAGATCGTGGGCTGCTCCGTGCACAAGGGCTACGCCTTCGTCCAGTACGCCAGCGAGAGGAACGCCAGGGCGGCCGTAACCGGGGAGAACTCCAGGGTCATCGCAGGACAATCACTAGGTAACGCTTTAAAATGTGCATACATTAATTCTGATTATACCGTGTATGCTTTCACCTTCAGATGTTTATAGCATACATCTGTTTACAGCTCACATATTCAATTATCTTCACAATAAGCAGCATTTGAATCCACTGTACACAATTTCATTTTACATCCTGTTTTTAGGTTACTTATTCCTGCATTAACTTGCACATAAGTCCCTCTTGCACAATTTATTTTTCAATTTTCTCTTCGATTTTCACTGCCAAAAATACACTTAGCTTTTGTTGCGTGTAACAATGAAGACTTTGAATCTTACATTTTTTAATAAGAGAGAATTATGCTTTACTAACTCAGTAAAAAGGGTGCTTTATTCCATGGACTCCAGCCCCAGGATTTGGATCTGCTCCAACTTTTCATGAGTTCATCTTTGGCACACAATCACACCCTTTCACCAAGTTTCATGAACATCGGGCTTTTAGTTTCCTTGTAATCCTGCTGACAGCTAAACAAAACAAATTGACCTGAGGTATTAGGAGACCTTTCTACCACATATACTATCGTTTAAATATAAAGGTACAAGACGAATGTTCTCCAGTTTGAAGATGGATCCCAAGCCTACATTACTGATCCCCAGCATTTTATCATCTTTTTTAAAACATGCACATAACTAATCTGCTGGATGATTTATGTGTTGAGCTCTCAAGTGACGCAGTGGCACGTTTAAACTGAGCACATTTATAAATAATAATGTAACAGAGGGAGAACAACAGCTCAACATCAGACCCATGTAGACGATGCACTCGTTCGCAGGTTGTGTTGAGGCCTTTGTCTGGATGCATGATTTAGTCTAGGTGTATGTTCCTAATGAGTGAAGTGGGAAAGAAAGCTTCAAAAAGACTTGAAACTCAGTGAATTTGTCTGTCTGCCTGACTTTTAAGCTCTTATCAGCAAAATGGTGAATCTATCAATGTCACTGGGTATATTCGTATGTTCTTCTATGTTTTCTTGGGGTAATTGTTGTTGTGTGCAACGTGTTTTGCTACTGTCCTGTCCTGGTTGTAGTTGTAAAAGAGATTCCTAATTTCGTAAAAGCAGGTCCATATAAAAAGAGGTTTAAGGTTGGAAATATGGTACAGATTCAGTCGAGTTCAAGCTTCCTTCTAGCCTCTTATTTCAAATTCAACTCTTATTTTGAATCACTTTTACTTGAAGACCTAAAGCTGCCGTCTGGTTCCTGGTGTTTGGATAAAAGTTCTGCGATAGATCTTGATGGCGAGCTTAAATTTGATCAATACAACTTTTAAATCATTCTGAAATGAAGGGGTACAGCCGGTGTGAGGACGGTAAGATAATCCATTTATAGACCATCAAAGTTTGAGATTTTCCATTTTCTCTTAAAAAAACGAGTTTTGTGACAAAACAAGACATTCAAAGACATCAACTGTGACTTCATTAACCTGTGATGAACATTTTTCGCCTTAAAACATTCCCCTATTTACTTTGAAACACATTTGATTTGTGTTTCTGTCCATCAGACAGACAGACAGACAGACAGACAGACACACACACACACACACACACACACACACACACACACACACAACGATAGGTTCAAAGCCCTCCTGGGTATTTGAGTGGATCCCTGTAAATCTTCCTTATATGACTTATTGATTCGTTTGCAGCCTCCTCCACGGAAAATAAAAGTCCTCCCGAGCCCTGCTCTCTCATTAAATATGAATAAGAGCGCTGCGGGGTCACATCTGTAATCCCACCCTGTGTTTGCACAGTTTCATGCATTTTTGGCTTTGAAATGACATATGGCAGTGGTAAAAGTGTGAGGTGGAGTTATATTTTCACACTGATTTACTGTATAATTATGTGACTCAGGAAATATTCTGGAGTCAGAAAATCAGACAGGTTTGAAACTAAATGTTAAATCAAACTTTTTAAAGAACAAATGAAGGGCAGAAGCAAATTATGACCCAAACCTGCCATTATAAACATCTATCACAGTTTGACACTTTGACATTATTTGACATAGTTCTGCTCACACAGTTTTATTGTTAAATAACAGATTTTGTGCGCACATTTCAGGTGTGCCAACTTTAGGATATACTGGTTGAACTGTTGGATAGTTTAATCAATCATTCTAACCTTGAACATTTTTAATAATGAGACCCAAGTTGAAATAAATTCATTAAAGGAATAATTCAACATTTTCATTTCATTTCAAAACCTTTATTTAAACAGGTAGGTCCCGTTGAGATCATTGATCTATTTTTCAAGGGAGACCTGCAGCAAGTAGGTTACAAATGAAACATAAAACAACATAAAACAATAAAGGACATCATACATCATATTTACAGGGCTACATTTACATACCTATCGACATTTACAAATACCAACAGTATCAAAGAGCATTTCAGCTATCCGAGCTTTAAAAACATGCAGTGGAACCAAATTGCTCAGTTTCAAATATTTTTGAAGACTGTTCCAAGCAAGAGGAGCTGCACACATAAAAGCTTTCGTACTTAAGTCAGTCCTTGCACTTGGCACATGTAACAAGACTACATCATGTGATCTCAGGCAATAGCTACTTGCAACTCTCCGTGTGATCAGAGAGCAGATATAAGATGGGAGTTGACCCAACATGGCTTTATATATGAACATGGGTCTGGATAATATTAAAAACAGCCTGTAATTTAACAACAGCCTTCTTAATGGAGGGACCTGCACAATACATCACGTTATCGTCCGCATAAAAATGTAAAGTTGCTCCATCGACATTTTGACCTAAACTGTTGATGTAGATGGAGAATAAAAGTGGACCTAAAACAGAACCTTGTGGTACACCATTTGTAATGTTTAACCACTCAGAAGACAGCCCATCAAAATGAACACATTGGGACCTTTCAGAGAAACCATCCCACTGGATGGCTGGATATATGCCAATACTGACCAGCCTCTGCTTCAAAATGCGATGATCGACAGTATCTGTTACGCCCCACCAAAATGGCCCTATGGAGCTAACAAAATTCCACCACTGACCCAAATATAACACAAAAGACACCTTTTAAAATCTTCGAATCCATAGGATTTATTATAGACAACACATCAAATGTTTCTCCTAGGATGAGAGGCAGAGACACAGCAGTCCCCACACCAGAGGCCTCTCCCTNACACACATAAAAGTGACCTAAAACAGACCTGTGGTACACCATTTGTAATGTTTAACCACTCAGAAGACAGCCCATCAAAATGTAAGATGCGATGATCGACGGTATCAAACGCTTTGGAAAGGTCAATAGATAGAGCTGCACAACTCTGCTTATTATCTAAAATACTCGTCATGTCATTCACCACTTTCATTGTCGCAGTGATGGTGCTATGTTGCTTTCTGAAGCCTGACTGATGTTTACATAGGAGGTCATTGTTACTTAAAAACACCTTTACCTGTTCACTCACAAGGCGTTCAAGAACCTTTGCCAGAACTGACAATTTAGAGATGGGCCTATAATTATTTAATAAAGTGGCCTCCTCTCCTTTTAGTAGAGGAAGGACATAAGCTGACTTCCATACTTTTGGAATTGTCTTCGTGCTGAGGGAGAGGTTAAAAAGAGAAGTGAGAGGTGGTGCTTCTTTAAGAGGTGGTGCAATACAATCTGCAGCTATCTTTAAAAAGAAAGGTTCTACGTTGTCCGGGCCAGCCGGTTTCTTAGGATCTAACTTGGTTAATGCTTCATGAACGACTTCAATAGTAAAAGGAGAAAAACTGAAGGGGTTTTCCAGACCACATTGTTCAGAGTCACAGACTGTGGTGTTCACAGAAGCAGAGTTAGAAACAGAATCAAACAGAGAGCCACAGGACACAAAATGCTCATTAAAACAATTTAACATGTGGCCCTGTCCGATATAATGCCAGATGCTGTGGTAAGGCAAGGAGGTAGCTCATTACGGATTTCACCGGTGGAAATCGATTTCATGGTTTTCCAACATTTTCTAGGATTATTCAGGTTTTTTTGTGGTAAAATAATACTGAGACTTATCACTTTTGATTTGAGATGTGAAGCTATTCCTTAGCTGCCTAAAACGAAGCCATTCTACCTCTGAGCCTGATTGCCTAGCCTTTGCCCAGGCCTTGTTTCTCTCAAGGACTAGACAGTTCAGCAGAAAACCAAGGATTGTCTCGTCCCTTCACTCTAAATGTATGCAGGGGTGCATGTCTATCAATAATTTCCATAAAACCGAGATAAAAATAAGACCATGCAGTTTCAACATCAGCACACAGATCGATTTATCCCCAATCAAAACCAAACAGATCATGTACAAAACCCTGCTCCACAAAATGTTTTGTGTCTCTCTTAATAATAATGCGAGGTTTACCCTTTTGAACCTTTGTGTCCCTAATTGTGGCTACAGCACAGTGGTCACTCACATAATTTGCAAATACTCCCACAGGTGAGTATTTATAGGGAACATTAGTTACAATGAGATCAATTAAGGAGGATTTATTAGGGGACTTAGTATTAGGGCGAGTATACTGTCTACAATCTGAGTAACATTTAAAGAGATACAAAGGTTTTTAAGATCCTCTGACACTGTAGTTAACCAGTCCCAGTTTAGATCGCCAAGTAGCACTATGTCCTTGTAGTCAAGTTGAGTTAAAAGGATTGCCAACGACGACAGAGACTCCTTGACTGCTGAGGCGGGTCTGTAACAGCCCACCACCATGGCCTGTTGACCCTTTGCCACTTCAATATTCAAGGCTAAACATTCGAGTTGCTTGCTTATTGATTTGGAAACCAACGTGGTTACACAAAACTTATTTTGATGACAAACCAACATTTTCTTTCCTGTCAAGGCAGTAAAATGAGAGAATCAATACCACTCTTATGTGTGAAGGGTAGATATCAAACCTAGAGCCAAGAGGCAATTAGCTAAGCTTAGCATAAAGAAGAAAATGTAGGTGTATGCTCCCATATTTAGTCTTGGCAGACAGTGGAGACTCCAGGAAGTAAAATCCCGCCGCTATGTGCCAAGATATAAAAAGAATCCCCCTTGAATCCACAAACTGGCATTTCATTTCAGTTAAAAAATATAAGATATAACATGATAGTTTCAAGTCCTTTTGCAAAACTATATTCCTTAATGAGTGGTATCCATTGTCCCGAATACTAAGTCATAAAGTCTTATTTCTTATTTATTTTAGTGTCATGGGTAGATCCTGAAAACAGGATAAACTGCTTTATTTCATTTTGCACAATAAATTGAGGAATGTCATGCTTTTCACATTGTATCAGTGTCAATACACCGTGCAGTTATAATTGATCAGTTATAAAAGGACCATTGATTAAAAAACAACAACTGTAGGTTCATTCATCAAACATGATGACAAGGCAAGGAACATCAGACACATTTCTAGATACCTCAGTGTCACCGCAACACAGGAATATTCACCCTGCTGTCAACACAAATCCACGTCTCGTCTGTGTTGTCCTGTTTGTATCATTGCATCCACTTAAAAGAAGCTCCTCTCATTGTTATGCCGATACCACCTCAACACTGTTATATGTTTTCTGAGAAACACATAATAATAATAATACATTTTATTTAGAGGCGCCTTTCAAAGCAACAAACGACTCCTTACAATTCAGAAAATGAAAAAGGTACAAAAGGACATTAACAGGGAACATGTAGGGAAACAGAGGACATGTAGCATTACAGTGAGTAGGCTGAACAGGTGGGTTTTCAGGAGGCACACACACACACACACACACACACACACACACACACACACACACACACACACACACACACACACACACACACACACACACACTATATGTAAATGCAGTGTATTAATAATGCACCTTAAGTGTCAGAGGTATAGTGAAGGTGCCTACAATAACGTTTCCCTCTGCTTTGGAAATCATCTTTCCTGCCTTTATTCTGCTGCCCCCGTGAAATCCAACCCTTACAGTCATCATCTTTTAAACATGAACTTTGTATTTGATTAGTCGTCGGAGATATATTGCCAAGAGGTGGGCGCAGCCTGCAGGAGATATGAATTCTTGATGTTTTCTCAGTTTTTTATTAAATAATACAAAGAAAGTTGGAAGCAATGTAAAGGCATGACAAGTGGCAGAGAGGGGTCAAGTATGGAGTCTTAAGACGTACATAAGCAAGAAACTGCAAATCAATAAATGTGGGAATATAAATAGGAATACATTGACAAATAAATAAGTCAATTCAAAAAAATTGAAAAAATAAGAATATATGAAACCGCAAACGGGCAAATATAGAAATATAAAGAGATAAAATAAAAAATACATTTTCAATTTCAATAATTTGCTATATTTAGTGGAAAAAAAATGTTTTCAATTCCATTTATTTTTCCATTTTTATTTTTCATTTTAATCATTTTTCCCTATTTACCTATTTCCCTAAGCACCAAGCTGTCATTCAACCAGGTAACTTATTTATTTTGTATTTATTTTCCTATTCTTTGAAAATTATATATTTAGAAATGTATTTAAATATAATTATAACTCTATTTTTTATCATTTCTTAATAATATAATTTTAATTTTTTTTTCCTTTTTTAACTTTCTGTTCTTGTTCATGTATTTAGTGTCTGCCTTCCTGTTTATGAGACTCCAATGTCTCTATAGTCAGGGGTCATATTACAGTAATGTCCTGAGTACACAGCATTCACCAGAAAGTCCCATACTTGTTGTTGTAGATTTATTAACGCAGGATACTGAAGCTCCAGCGATTGCTCACTCACTTTAATTCCTTTGGACAAGACTGTGTTGCCGACACAATGACTTTAAGTGGTTAATGAAAATAAAAGTGACGTTCAATCACAGCGCTGCTCGGCTTCGGGCAGCAGCTACTTAGATCCTGATGAAGATGTCAGCTGGTGATGAAGAGGCAGGGGAGGCTTTCAGTCTTTTTTCCACACACTCAGCATTCCTGCTCTCTGCTTTTGTGGATAAAATCTGGACATAGATGTATCAATAAGTTTAGGTTCATTTGTTATAATCAGAGCTCGCTGTAATCATAACTGCTTCCCCAGAATATGTGTGTGTAAGAGCTTTAAAGTGAGAGTGCTATCTGGAAGTCTTAGAGCGCCTCTTTGTGGTTGAAAAGCTCACTGCAGAACAACATCATATCTGAAGGTAGTTTTTTATTATATTCAGAGAATGTAGAGCAGGGGTGTCAAACTCAAATACACAGTGGGCCAAAATTAAAAGATTGGTACTAGTCGAGGGCCGGACTGGTTCAATGTTTATTGAAATGAACTTATTGCACATATTAAACCTGGAACTAACAAAGCTTAAATGATTGCCTATAAAAACAACATTAAATAATCAGCTGCATTCATTTCTTATATCTGTAGCTTTTCCGGAGTCATTTCTTATGATTACATTTTTCCACAGGCCAACAGCAGCTTAAAAAAAAACAATTTCCCTCCAAGAAAAAACCAAAGATGCCCTGTCGTCGCAAGAAAAAAAGTGCAGAAGGAAACATCCATGTAAACTCAGTGTGCTGCTCTGTGATGCTAGTTCAAGCCAGATACTTGGCATCTCACCTTGGGTGCAAGCTCATCAATGTTTGGGGTCAGGCTCTTAGCTGAGGAAACCCTCAGGATTGAGTGAAGGTGTGTGTGCAATATACCGGCGGGCCAGATCTAATAATAATTAGAAATTATCCTGTGGGCCGAAATTAAATCCACCAAGAGCCTGATTTGGCCCCCGGGCCTTGAGTTTGACACATTTGATGTAGATAAAGCTGATTCATAATGAGATACATTCTTCGAAGAATAGTTAAAGGTAAAGTTGAGGAATTAAAAAATAAATGTTTGTTTTCTCTTCAACCCAGATAAGATCTTTATGTCTCTCGAGGGGAAATTTGATTTATAGATGAATAAGCACACAACACAAAAGGAAGATGATTTCAAATATTTGCAGCAAGCAATCAAATTTGAAAATGATTTATAAATAAAAACAATCTCTTTTTGGAAAAGTTGCATGTAAAAGTAAAAGGTCTGCCTGTCAAAATCTGCATCTGAAAATCGCTTTCCTTTTTTGACTTGTGTTTGTTAAAAAAAACAAAGATATATGCAATAAAAAACACAACAATAAGGATGTAAAATTACAACATCAGGAGGATACGTCCCCAGCTGTCCCAGAAAGCGACGCAGGTTCTGGCCCAGGCTCTCGTCATCTCACGCCTAGACTACTGCAACTCCTCCTGCGGCTGGTGCCACCTACCTGTATGTGCCAAATCCGACCTCGTGCAGCTCTCCAGAATGCAGCGCATCGTCTGGTCTTCCCAACCGTTCCTAAACTGTCTCCCACCCACACCACTCCTCCCGCTCCCTTTTTTTTCCACTGGCTTCCGTACCTGTCTAGATCCACGTTCAAGACAACGTGGTACTTGCGTACCATCGCTGGTGGAATGGATCTGGGCCCTTCTACAATCCAGGACATTGGTTAAACCCGTACACCCCCAGCACGTGCACTCGCCCTCTGCATCTGCCCACAAACAGCTCGCTGCCACCCCCGCACTGCGAGGGGGAAACCCAAAGTTTTTCCCATCAGCAGAAAAACTTGTGGGGGCGGTTTGCTTAATGTCCTGGCCTTCAAAATAGTGGAATCGAGTCTCCCCATTGAAATCAGGGACAGCAGAAAGCTTTACACATCTGTTCCGGGGAGACTGGGAAAAACCTCCTCTCCTTTCGACTCCACTTCGAGCGATAGACCTTTTTTACTACACAAAGGGGAAATTACTTAACAAAGCAACTTTAATATACTAACAAAGGGGAACTTGGCAGTTTTATGCTAAAGCCAGGTTTTTGAGTAGCCATTGAGAAAAATGTCTTTGGCCTCTATGAAAACCTGAATTGTTTACTTATATGATGTCTGTTTTTTCTTCAAGTTTGTATTTTTTGTTCGTCGCGACCGCACTTAATTTTTACAGTCGCTCTTGGAATAAAAGGCGTCAGCTAAAATGTGATGTTAACTGTAAAATCAACCCTGAAGATTTGGAAAGTATGGAATACAGTTTCCCAATTGAGTTGATGGACAATTGGATTAATACGATCCACTGGCAAAATACTGCCAAATATTTTTGTTTTCATCAGAAATTCGATCATTGTTCAAATTCCATTTTTCTGGTAAAAAATTGTCAGAGAAAATTGGCTTTTGGCTAGCCTCCTCCAAATATGGAAATCTCGCCCACTCCCCTATAATTACAGATAACCAGAAAACAGAGCAGAGGATATTCAACCTAAAAATGTGTCAAAAGCTTTTGAGATCTTTCCAATTTTCCCTCTGAATAAAAGAGAGTTTTTGGGACGGCAAA
>NW_011333198.1:3345-21673 GCF_000735185.1 Notothenia coriiceps | reverse complement strand
AAGTTAAAGGTGCTGACCAGTGTTTTATCTTGTGTCACATGAGTGTCAAGCGACTTGTTGTTGGGAAAATACTGAATGTACTCTTCCAATATCAGAGTAGCACATGATAACAAAGACCCTACGTAGCTGTGTACGTAACAGGATGTATGATGACTAGAGGAGCATCAGGACTATTTTAGGCATATGATAGCTATGTGATTAACATGATGATTCAGCCTCTATGGAGATAGACATATGACAAGCATGATCATTTCTGACGTGGAGCTAATCTGAAGTAAACATTGAATACTGCTTTCTATTCCNGCTTTGAACCGGTATTCCTCCATCTTGTGACTGTGTAACACCCTCTCTTGTTTATAAGCATGTGAAGGACACTGTTCTGGGAACGAGTTGTCCCAAATGCTCTGTATGTGATGACTACTTCCATTCTTGCAAGGATAATAAATACATGTATCCTGATTATTGAAAATCAAGCCGGTGACGACGAGTGATATTTTCCTAACAGATCTGTAACAACAAATGCACTTGACATGATGACCAGTAACCACAGGGGTCCCTTAAAAATCATGCCTGAATGATTATAACTTGAATTTAGCTTTTAATTATACCACACAAAATGTGTAGAACAATAATAAAAAAAAATCATTAGCACTGATTATTTTAATACTGCATTATTATATTCCGCCTTATTCACATACAGTATAGTAAACACACTCTGAGTATCAGCCCCAATAACAATGTTTTATTTAAGCCACCTTCACAACATTATCAAAAAGCAGTACTTTTTACAGAAAAGCCTCTCATGAGTTGAGAGGATGACCAGAGGGCTTCAGTTTCTGTCTCTGACCTTTTATTTGTTATTCTACTGCAGTGAGCACACTCATAATGGCGACAGCATAAAGCATCAAACTAACTTTTCATATTCCCCCTCAATGTGATTCTGCATAGAGTTTACAGTATCAATCAAATACTAACTGGCTATTGCTTAGCAACACAGTCTCTATCTCTTCCCTCTCAAGCCTCAACCTTTTTATGGATACACCAAACAAGCCACACACACACGCACGCACACACACTTGTTCTATCTTTTGTATATGATTAATAAAATGACTCTTATTAATCAAGCGCTGACTGCGGGCGTGTGGAGGGGGGATGGTGTTCGTTTAAGAGTGCTTTTTAGTGCTTCGCTCTCTCATAATGACCCCAGCAGGGGACCAGAGAGCAGACTTTACAATGAGAACCATTCCTCACGTCTTCATGTAGCCCTAATGATAATGATACAGCCGTCCCCGTGTACCTGAGAGCCACCGATACATCCCGGATCCATTAGTCCATTAGTGAGAGTGAGGAGGGAATAAAGAGAAAGAAAGAGGGAGTGGGAAGTATGGACGCCAAACAGCACCATAGTTAATCTGCAGACAATGTATTGAAGTGTGTGTGTGTGTGTGTGTGTGTGTGTGTGTGTGTGTGTGTGTGTGTGTGTGTGTGTGTGTGTGTGTGTGTGTGTGTGTGTGTGTGATAGAGGTCTTACAGTATATACTCCTGTCTTGATGTATCTTGCATTATTGAATTCATCCAGCCCGGGATATTGTAATCTTCTCCCCCCGTTGTTTTACTTCAGCTCCTGTCATGACATGTTTTGGGGCATGATCCCAGAGGCAGTAGATCCAGAGCTGATGTTTTATCTGAGCAACTTTTTTTAACCTGTCCCGGCTGACTCATCCGTCAGACTCTGGTCGGTGGGCGTCTCTGTTCGTATGTGGGAAGGCGATGTTTGATATTTGTTTGTGTTTTTTTGTGTATGACCTTGAGCAGCACTCGAGGCTGATTGAGCAAACACAGGGACATCAAGCTGACAGACTAAACGAAGTGATACCAGCCTGCTTTAGCGCAGTAGAGCTCTTGGCAGCTAGAAGGGGCTGTCAATCCAAACAAGAGAGTGGATGAGTCATAGTAGTCTGCTAATACATTTTAAGGGGATTTTATTGTCTTTTTGCACAGTCAATGTCCCTGAAAACTTTTTTGAAAGGTGTACAGCCTCTCTGATGGTCTATGTGTAAGCTACAGTGGACTGAAGTTAAATCACTAAATTAATCAATGCGTTCTACCTAAGTTTGCCTGGATAGTCTCATCACACAGAGCCAGACGGGAGCTCAGGGAGCACACAACTCTGATAACAAATAGTTATTACTTAATAGTTACTGTATACAACTTTCCGTTTTCTTTTTATACATGTAAATCTGCAGTTTGGAAAATGTATAGATTTGTCTAAAAAGTTGCCATAATCAAACTTTATTACTACAGTTATATCAGACATGTATACTTTGATCAACATCTGAGTAAATCGAACTTTATTGATTAATTATACATTTGAGAAAAGATTATAAAAAGTTCCGACATCAAAAAAGGAAATTATGGTGGGTTTCTTGTTTCATTACAATGGATTATTTTTGTACTAAAATAAACTTAAAGTGATGTAAGGAGTTTTTTCTATGATTTCCAAATAAATGATTGGCCTTTATTAATTATGGACATCACATCAGACGTAATCAAATCTCGGACATGCGGAATCTAAATGACATGTATCATGTATGTAAGTTCACATTTGACTGAGAGAAAGAGCAGCTTGGTGCCTTACTTGCCTCCAACTTTCTGTTCTCAAGCACCAGTACGTACTCTTTTACTTCACACAGTGTCTTTCAACTCTTTCAAAAGCTCTGTGTAATAGTGTCTTTGCATTTGTTCAACTTAAAGGTGGGGTATGTAATTCACCTCAGAAACACTTTTTGTTATATTCCATGGAATGCTCTTAACATCCCGATAGCAATGAATATATTAAATGCTTTGACAATAAATACATCAAAAAATTTCATCTGTGGAAGCCGTAGTACTGTAAAAAGCACGACCAATCATCTGAGCCGGCCCGGCTAAAATAACTGGATGGCCTACCTGCCTGTCAGCCTTCCATCTGTGCACAAACTTATCTCGTGCCCTCATTGGTCATGTGCACGTTCGTGTGTGTTGGAGGAGGGGCTCTGTGAGGAAGTCTGAAGGACTTTTTTTTTTGGTTGTGTACTTTCAAATTCTAGCGCACTCGAGCTGGTTTCTCCATTCTTACCTACCCTACCTTCAAGGGACCAGACTGAACTACATTAAAACTCTATTAACAAAGTACATATTGAAAAAAAAAACAGATACTTCAAGTATAAATGTCAAGGCAGTTCAGACTCTACAATGTTTATGTGCTTCATCCAATGAATGCCATTGTGTTCATGTCTAAGGACCATAAGATGTTTTCTTATCACAACCAATGGCAACTGTACATCATTTCTAAGGCATTAAAACGCCTATAACCTTTTCAACACTTTTTTTATCAAGATTGTTTGGTGCTTTGATTTGATATTGACCTTGTTGTATTATAATCCTCTTCCACTTTGTGCTGTATAATTTTCTCATTAGGGAGTCGTTCAAGCGGTTGGAGAACTGTTGTGGGTGCCATTTGTATAATATGCTTTTTATTATGTTACAGTAGTTGCAATGAACATGTTATATGCAGTTAAAATCTAATTATGCCTCTGCTTGCGTTGTTAACTGCAAAGATTTAGCCTTCTCTCTGAGACGGGTAGAGATATGGCGAGTTTATCCAATACACAAAATTCAGAGGCCAGTAAGAAAATAGTCTGATGTGTCCGCGTCTGAGAAAGAATTTTAGCGGGAATCAGCGGCGCTCTTATCTTACCCCTTAACTCTTTCTCTTATCAAAAGTCAATCCGCTAATTAACCATGTCTCTTGTCTCGGAAAGTTGAGATCCTGAAAGCTCTGTGCAGATGTATTTCTCAGTTAAAAAGTAATGCAACTTCGAAATGGAGAGTTATCATCCTGATTGTTGTAAGGGTTGTAGATTTTATTGACCATAGCTGGTTATTCCATGGTATACTTTTCTGTTGATCGTTATTATAAAATGTGTAACTGTGATTCCTTTGTCGATTTTTCATTTTGCTTTCAGATATCAACATGGCAGGAGAGCCCAAACCATACAGGCCTAAGATGGCCTCCAAGAGGCCTCTCTCGTCCCTCTACAGGTCTGTGTAAAAAACTTTTTTTTATGTCTGTCAGTTATTGCTTTTGTGACCTAGTTTTCCAACCGTTCTCATGTTCTGCTGTCATCTTGGGTAGTTCTGGAGGAACAGCCAATTTCCTAACTGTGATATCAATGATTGTTGTTATCACACATTCACTCCTTCTTGAACTGTGCACAAGGAGTGAAATGGCAGACGTAAAAAAAAGAAAACACAAAACAGGTGGCTGTTAGGGGTGTAACGGTATACGTACCCGTACCGAAATTATTCGGTACGGGCTCTTCGGTTCGGTACACGTGTGTGCCGAAGTGTACCGAACAAATACAACGTTGAACGTAAAAAATTGAGAACGTTAACAACTTTTTGGAAGTAATCTCAGGTGCTGCGTCGCAGCATTCAGAGTAATTTGCTCACGTTGCGTGGGTTCAACGGGTTCAAGCTGTTTGTCGGCATTGTTCAACTAAAATTGGTTACGCGGCTGGCAATACATCAAACTTGCACACTCATTTGAAAAGGCATCACCCGAATGTGAATATCACCGGTACCAAAAGAAAAAAGACTGAAGCGCAAACCCAACTCCCACTAGCATTTAAGCCTCCACCACTCGCAAAAAGTTCAGACCGAGCCAAAGCTATTACAAACGCCAAATATCCTTATGCTGCCATGTTAGCAAAGCGCTATCTGGCTGTATCTGCTACCTCTGTCCCTAGAGAGAGGGTGTTCTCCACAGCAGGAGACATTATTAGTGCCAGCAGATCTTCCCTTTCGGCAAGCAATGTGGACAAGTTAATTTTTCTTTAAAAAAACATACAAAAAAAATACAATGACAAGCAAGTCATATTTCAAACTGGCTGCTTAGGTACTAGTACAGTACAGTTCAAATACAGATTATTTCAGTTCATCGAAATGCTGCACCTTAATGTTTATTTTATTATATTTTGTATTTATTTGAGTGAATACGTTATTCACAGTTTAATAATAATTACAAAAAACAAAAAATATGTTATGTTTTGTGATAGTTTTTCCGCTGTACCGAAAACGTACCGAACCGTGACCTAAAAACCGAGGTACGTGCCAAACCGAAATGTTTGTGAACCGTTACACCCCTAGTGGCTGTCAATTGTTTGTTTTTTTAAAGGAAATAAGCTATTAAAAAAATATTATACTTAGATGAAATGATACTGCTCTCATGTCTGCAAATATGAAGCTGAAGCAACATTTAGCAGCTAGTTAGCTTAGCCCAAAGACCTTGAAACAGGGGGAACAGCTATCTGGAAAAAGATCAGCCCTACAATAGCATCTTTACAGATCACTAATGAACACTTTACGGCTATGTCCATGACATCTTTACAAAAACTGAATAAACTAAACGAAATCTGCTGGTAGGGAAATATTTCAGTTGTTATGCTTAGCTAAGCTAACTGGCAACTGGATGTAGTCTTATGGTTTGACTACAGCTATGAGAGTAGTGTCTTCAGTCTTGTGTTAGGATTTAGTTATTTTTCTTGCAAAATGTATGCATTAAACAGTATACCAGAAGAATGAAACAGTCCGTATTATCTTCACAGCGGCTACGAGTTTGACTATGACTACTACAGAGACGATTTCTACAGCAGGTATGCAAAAGCACTTCTTCCTTTTTAACTCTCAATATAGTATTTTTAAGTAACTTTCCTCCTGATATTTTGCCCTTCAGTTTTCACCCTTCTTCCTCCCCATTTCCCGAGTCAGCTTCTTAGATACAGATGAGTTTGGGGTAAAATAGCCTCATTTCAATCTGAGGCAAAGTAACCACATTATCATAGGCATAATGAATGTCATATTGGGGAGGTCTTATTTCCTCTCCGTTGGTCTCACTAATGATGCTTTTATCCACATAATGCGAGGACTGAATGTCAGATAGTCCCCCGGCTGGTCATTTGCGCTGGCAAGGCAGCAAATGTTTCTTGCTTCTGACATTTTCATTGGTTTGTTATTTATTTCCTGTACTTTGCAATATCCCTGGGAGTGGAATCCTTCCGCTTTGAGTCATTATTGCTATTTTGGTAATTTGATGTGTCATAAGCAACCGGGAACAAGATTTTTATTGGATGGCCCCCGTGTTGTTCAATATGTAGCTCTATCATTCAAACAACTTGTGCAAAATGTCTATTCAGTCTTTTATAAGCGTTGCTTGTTGGTTGAAAAACAAAATGTAGGGATCTTGGGAGTGACAGCTTGAAAAACACCACTTTACTGATCAATTCCAGTAATATATCCAGAAATACTTCTCTATGCTTTTTAGAAAATGGTTTTGCGGCACTGTATTACTGTTTTCTAAGAATTCTCTTCTTGCTAAGTTTGCTGCATGTTTACTTTATGTTTAATGTGTCTTCTTCAGACTCTTTGAGTACCACGGTCGTGTCGTGCCCCCGACCCGTGCAGTGATCCCCATCAAACGTTCGCGGCTAGTCGTCCAGTCCAAACGCAGAGCCAAATCCTCTTTTCCAATCAGGGCCTGTTCTCCCTCCTCCTCCTCCTCTTCCTCCTCCCGAGCACTCAATGCCGGCTCTTCCATCACAGTCCCTAAGCGTATGTTCTCTTTTTCCCTATTTGTTCCTCTAATTCACTTTTCCCCGCTCTGTTATAAAGAACGTTTTTGTTTATTACTACTTTGGATCATTTGTATTGGTTGTGATTAGATTGTACTCAACTAAGTGATTGATTAGATGTGGAAATAAATAAATCTCTTCAGTGTCAGGCTTAATAACATGAGCATTTAGACATCAATATCAAACTAGTCAAGGACTAATACTAGAAACAGCTATCTTGGGTCTGTCGGATCCAAATGACCCACAACGCTTTCAACCATTAAGTGAAAAAATAGTACATTTAAATTTTTTTTTTAAAAGTCAAAATAATCCTTTTAAGTTGAGATGAGCGTATTGACACTGACAAGAATGACGACCAAGACTGCTAAATTAATATCTAGATTTTATGAAACCTTAATGTTTTCTAATTGTTAAAAAATGCCTTTGTACTGCTCCTTCACGTATTGTCCACATCATGCGATTCAGTCAAATATATCATAGGACTGGGCGATATGTTGATATTAAATCATTTTGATCATAGTTTTGGATATCAGAATATGGCAAGAGTGTTGTCTTCTCCTGGTAAAAGAAGCATTACAGTAAAGTGGTGGGATTTTCTCCAATGTGCCACACCATTCTAGCTTTACTGGTATTTGCATTTACTTATTTTTTCATCAAATCCACATTACTGATGATTATTTAACAAAGATTTCACTGTGGTAATATTTTGTAAAAGCGCCAATAGTCAACCTTACAATAAGGTCACACAATTGATATTGAATTATTCAGTCAAAAATATTGTGCAGTTAGATTTGTTATTTATCAGTCCATTTTTATCATAAAGTCTGTCTTCATACGCCTTCAAACACACGTTAGTAATTGTACCTCAGCAACATTTCTCACAATAACCTTGTCTAAGTGTTATAACCATGGGCCTCCTTGTCAAACTTCACATTAATTATGATTTTTAACTCTATTCATGTATGCACACAGTGAAGACAGACCAGCTCCTAATAATCAAGAAGGAGCTGTCACAGATCAAGAACAAGATCGACTCTCTGCTGGGCCGGCTGGAGAAGATTGAGAGGCAACATCGCTCTGACGGCGGTGAGATTTGACAGAGGGGGAGGACGTGTCTGCGTGAGAAGCATGAATTTATACATGTGGAGATGAAAGACAAACACGGGGCGGAGTGATACAGAAAATATTAACGCTGGAGACTATACTACTGGTAAAAAATAAGATGTTAAATAAATCTGAACCGCTCGGATGTTAATTGCCGCTCTCTCTTTCCCCAGACATGCAGAGGAACCAGGAGCAGGTTTGTGAGCGTCTCCATGGTGACCACTCGAGTGCGGAGGAGGCGGCCGAGGTGGAGGCGGGGGAAATGACGGACGGCGGTGAAGACGACTTTGAAGATGAAGGAACCGGGGATATGGTGAGTAGGTCAAGTAGACATTTACAGTCTCAGTAAAAAGAGCGAGCGAGTTCCTCCTGTCTGAAGGAAATGCTGTGATGTATAGGAGGCGTGTTTGACAGGATCTCTGTGTGTGGGTTTCTCTATAAAATAAAAGTCACCTGATGTGTGCTTGCTCTACTGAACTTGTTCGATTTGAAGGATTGACGTCTTATTGTTAAAGTAGTAGATTGACATTTTTAGGAACACATTCATTCTCTTTTTGGCTGAGAGTTAGACGAAATGATTGATACTACTCATGTCTGTAACTGGAATAAGAAGCTACAACCAGCAGACACTTAGCATAAATAATGGAATAAGCAGAAACAGCTAGCCACTATTGGGTTGATTGTGCATTGATTTTAAGTTTACTTGCACATTTTTAAAAACACGAAGATAAACAATTACAGTGCAGAAAGAGGCAGAAAAGCCATTGGGCCAATTTGAAGCCTCCAAATAAATATGTTAAAATGTGTGTTAAAGAGAATATAATATTAATATAGAGACTAATAAGACTTCCTTATAGTGATGGAAATTCTGGGCTCAAGGAAATGTACCCAAAAAAGACAGGAAAACGAAACCATCGTATGAAGACACACTTTATGATAAAAATGGACTGATAATCATTACCATATTCTGCTCCTTCCAATAAATATAATTTTGTATAAGCTGAACAAACAACTTTTACTCTTACACCACTTCAAAGTAAAATAAGTGCCAGTAGATGCACATTTTCTGGGCAATTATATACAGACTTTATCTGATATTATTTCTGCAACATTACCACTATGTCTTTGCATCTTGGGACTCCTTTCCTGATAAGAACAAATACATCTGAGGTAAAACTACCTTTATGTCCGACAGTCAAAATACTTCAGTTCTTTTAATATTGGATTACAATATTTATTATATAAGATTTTGAGATGACCTGGTATCAGACTTAGCTGGGGGTGCTGAAGCTAGAGACTATGAAACTTAATGAGAAATCCTCTGCACCCTCAAATCTCTGCAACATCTTTAAATAAGTGAGTTCAAGGTTTTTTAAGAAAAAAAGGTATTTCAATGAAATATCTGAATGGAGAGGCTTAGCAGGTTAATGGTTTTTGTGTTGTTATTTATTGTGGAAAATATGAAAACTGATCAATATATAACAATACTGAATAGCTTTAGAAGCAGATTTTGTATATTCTGATATATTTTGCCGTTGGTATGTCATGAAAACCCATCCATGTCTATTTAAAAAAAAAAAAATGTTTTAAAGAGTGTACAAACCCAAATTCATTAAGGATTAAGGAAGGAGCTTTTATAACAGCAGCTGTCAATCTCACTCATGTCTTTGTGTTTAATTTGCAGATTGAGAACCACATATCAGACATTGACAACTGAGAAAGGTCAGTATTTAATCCCTTCTTAAAAGGGAATCATTCTTATTGACATGAAAGCAACTGTCATTTCCTTTTGTGAATGGACTTTTAGCAGTGAAGGGATAACAAATGACCCAAACCCCTTTTCAGCGCCCATCAACTTGGTAGTTAATCATCAGCAGCAACTCAAAAGCTCAGTTTATATTCCACTTTTAGGCAGAATGAGTAACGCTGCTCATCCCTTCTTCTTAATGGCCTGTCGTTCTCTCCGTCTGCGAGCGTAAGGGAAAGCTTCTCTGCAGTTATCACTGATGATGTCTGAACGGCCGCTGAGATACAACTCCATCTCATCCCTACTTTCCATCAGACGACATTTAAATCCCCTGATTTTCTTTGTATGAACAAATAGCTTTCAGATTTAATTTGCCTCTGGGCTGACATTTCCTCCCTGCTGTCCTCGAGTGCCCGATAACAGAAATCTCTTTCGGAGCTCTGAACATGATGGGTCATTAAGATGATGGTACAATGAACTCTTTCCTCAGGTGGTTATCTTAGTGGTTGCAGGTAAAATCAGAAGCACTCGTTTATTTTTAATATACTCGCAGCCCCATACATCTCCTCTGTTTTTCACCTCACAGGGAAACCTTGCAATCAAAGCACCCTTGAAATGTAACTATTTTCTCGATTTCCTGTGAAAAACTGCAGATAATAATAAATGTTCCCTCTTTCCGTCTTGTTTTTCATCTTTTCTTCAAGCCAGGGGAAAAAGGAAGTGTATAGTTGAAGAAGCTGGGAGAAGAGATACCAGCAAAACCTTCTTGATCAAGAAGGTGCATTTGAAATTAAAGGAAAGCAATGACGGGAGTGACTGACAGCAGAGGAACTCGTTTTTTTTGCTTCTTTGCCTCATTATAACATGACACTCCTGATGTGTACTTCATCAAAAATGCTGGTAGTGAATATCCTCCAGAATACTGCGAGATCAACCGCAAAGAGCAATCAATAATTTACCTTCAAGCTGATTGCATATCTGAAAAAATAAGGACAATATATTGTGCGCTTACTATATTTTGGTCTGTATTGTGCATATAATACAGTGTTCAATGAGATGAACCATGACATGCCCTCTTTTGTTGTTACTTTTTTCCTGTTTTTGTGCTTTCAAAACTTGCTAGCCTCGGCGCAGGCAGGAAGCTAAATTCAATGCAGGAAAAACACTTCATAATTATGTGATTTTGCTTAATTTGTACATTTTGCTGAAATGTACAGTAGACAGTATGTAATTTATTCACAATGTCTCCACACAGTGTTGTGTATGCATATCATTTTTGCCGTTTGTTACACATGATGAAATGCATTTTAAATTAATTTTGCATTCTGTATTGTTTACTGTCTGCATGTTTTAAATGTGGCTATTATGGATTATTTGTATTCATTGTATCTGTTGTGCAGCTATGGATTAAAGACGTTTTTGAAATAAACCCGTTCCTCTCAACAAAAAGAAAAAAAACAGCCGGCCTGAGTGTTGTGGCTTCAATCGTGAAGGAGAAAACGTGCACTGTGAGGGTTTTATGCTCAGTACAAAAAAGTTATTTTCACTTCATGGCTTGCAGAACAACTTCAAGAATCTTTTATTAACAGTGTATGACATGAGAAGCACTCACAAGTTTAAACCAGCCTCCAAACATATTTATCCTCATTAGCAACATGGCTGTTGGTCCATCTGTTTGTCTGTAAAGTGTCACCACTTTAGTTTAAATTAAAATATGATGGTTTGAGGTTTGTCATGAACATTTGTTTAGATATTTATGTTCCCGAAAAGATGAATCCTGCTGACTTTGTCGATCCACCTCAGCAAAATCATGAATTTGACTTCTGTATTTGATGAAAATGTTTCAGGAAATCTGATTTGATTGCTATGAAATTCTGTTGGGTGATATAAATATAGCTTGTAGATTGAAGGAATTTAATTGGCAACTATTCTTTTTATCAGTCATTTCATGGCAACTGGTTTTTATATGTGATGCTTTGACGCTTTTACCATGTCATTATTTTCACAATTTGATTAAACAAGCATTGTGAACAGTGTGCCTTTCTTGCTTTTTTCTCCAATTAAACAATTTATCGATTCGCCAAGCCAATGATAAGTATAATAATCTATAGTTAAAATAAACAAGTTGCAACAACAGTTAAATGCTGCCTCCATATTAATATAAAGAGTACACTTTTACACATTTAGCTGCTTTGTGTGTAGTTCCAGCAAATGATGTATGTTAGCATTGTCATTGTTGCAGTAATATCACAGTGCTACTAGATGGAGGCTTTTTTACATTAACTTTTCTCTCCACATTCAAACTCTTTTTTTGTAAAACGAATGGGAGTAGTGGGGTGAAAATAAAGGCACATAGTGATGCTAAACTTACAAATGTCCCACTCTAGTCTAATTGAATCCTTCCTTTACATTAGCTTTGTTCTGTAATTGGCTACAAGAATATTCGTCTTAGTTTGTCTCTTTTTATCCAGTGCCCTTGAAAACTAGATTTAATGAGTGGTAAGTGGCGATGAGGAAGCGGCAGATGGCATTTCTATTTCACTCACTTCATTAGCACCAGATCATCATTTTCACAGGTTAAGGAGGGCCATTGGCAGGGCTGCAGGTATAATTGGTTCTATCATTGCTGGCTAGAAGCCAGTGAGTGCAATGATCAGTCATGCAGCTCCTCAAATATGGACAATGTTCAGTGTGTGATGAAGTGAATCAATCACCGCCTTGTAGCTGCTGCAGGAATTATGAGTATAATAGGGGGCGGGATCTTTATAATATATCTGTGATTACTTGAGCAAGGATGCACAACTTGCGGCAAGCTTTGTTTCACAGGCCTATAAGTCAAAGATAAAGCTAATGTGGGAGATTTGGTGAATTATATCTTAGAGAAAGCAGACATAAAAGGAGCCATTTATATTTAATGTATTCCTTTATGAATAATTCCAAAATGGCTAAATCTTCGGTCATCAGCTAAAGTTCTTCTAACTTGGTATTTGGCGGTCAAATTTTCTTTGACTTTTTTCCATTCCCAATATTTACTGGATAGAATAAGTCAAATAATTTCTACACTGTGGTAATGCTACTTTTAGTACATAGTGCTTTTTAAAAATGTATTATAATAATAAGGCTCAGTCATTTACATGTTCATATATAAAGCCATGTTGGGTAAACTCCCATCTTATCTGCTCTCTGATCACACCGAGTTGCAGGTAGCTATTGCCTGAGATCACATGATGTGGTCTTGTTACATGTGCCAAGTGCAAGTACTGAATTAGGTACACAAGCTTTTTATGTGCGCAGCTCCTCTTGCTCTTCAAAAATAATTGAAACTGAGCATTTGGTTCCACTGCATGTTTTTAAAGCTCGGATAGGTGAAATGCTCTTTGATACTGTTGGTACTTGTAAATGTCGATAGGTATGTAAATGTAGCCCTCTAAATATGATGTATGATGTCCTTTATTGTTTTATGTTGTTTTATGTTTCATGTGTAGCCTACTTGCTGCAGGTCTCCCTTGACAAATAGATCAATTGGGACCTGGTTAAATAAAGGTTTGACATTAAATTAAATATATAATATATACTTTTTTAATAAACATGATCATAATTGTATTATAATTGTTTTCGTCTTTGTATTCGAGAAAGTGTTAGAAAAAACAAAGAAAAAACGAAAAAAAACGAAACTAAAACTAAAGTAAAAGAGTAAAAAACCCGGATGTGTCCGTTAACTATGTCACCGGAAGTACGACACCAGAAGCGGCTAGTTCAACTAGACAGAAGAGAGGCTAACAACAACAACACATGTTTTAACGAGCTCACAAGTGCTTATTTGATACAATATAATAATTATAGATATAGTTAAAAAGACAACACTTGCTGATTGTCCCAGCTTGTACAACTGTGCTTTGTAAACAGGTTGTCTACTTAGCTCTATCGCTGTAAACTTGTGCTAGGCTGCTAGGAAAACTTAGCTTTAGATTTGATAACATGATGATAATTGTTCTAGCTTCCATACGTCACATTTGACGGTTATGCTATCTTCAGTACAAACGGAATAATAACGGTTAATGCTGCATGTCGTCGTCATGGGAGACAAGGAGCTGAGTCTTATTGACAAAAATATAATAAGGTAACGTTATTGACGTCTCATCACTGCTATTCTTTTAAAACTCGTTTTAATGAAAACGTGCTCACTTTATTCATCATAAGTTAGCCAAATAAAAGTCCATAATAATCAGTAAAAGTAGCAATAGATGAGAAGACGGGAAGCTAATCTGCAATAATCATTATCACTGAAGCTGAAGCAAACAGAAATGCCAACAACTTGCAATGTTCTTGTTAAATGTGTGGAAAGGCCGTTTTTTCTGTGTCTATAAGTAAACTGGATGCCTTTTGTGTCAAGACATTTGAATATCTCCCCTCGAGCTTTCAAAGTGTGTGGAAGGTATTTTTTTTTACACTTTATGGGACAACATTTGGAATGATTGTCATCATTTTGCTGCAAATATTGGAAAACCTTTCCTACAGAGCATGAGGTCAGGTCACAAAGCAAAAGTGTTTTTCTTTTATGGTAAATCTGTTGTTTCCTCTTGTTTCTTACTTTGTAGCTTGCTGGATGTCCCCCTGAGTCCCACTATAACTTCGCTGAATCTGCACTGTAATCACATCCCAGGGATCGAGGGCCTGACCTCAGCATGGCACCTGCGCCACTTAGACCTTTCCTCCAATTGCATTTCTAAAATTGAGGGTCTAAGCTCCCTTACTTCCCTGAGGACTTTAAATTTATCCTGTAACTTAATCACGAAGGTTGAAGGTGAGTCTTTAGTCACACATTTTTCTCTGACGATTAATGTTTTATGGATGTTCTTCTCCAAGTAATAACTCTTAATTATAAACTCTATGAGGTGTATAATCACTCAGTTATTAATATCCCCTCCCTTTTATCTCAGGACTGAATGGCCTCGTGAACCTAACAAGATTAAACGTGTCCTACAATCAGATAAACAACCTCACTGGTGAGTTTAAAAAGGGCTGAACAGACTTTTCTTTTTCTACCCTCAAATAAAAACACACTTACCTGTAAGTGACATGTCAATGCTGTTGATGTCTTCATTAGGGTTACTCTATCTTCATGGAACGGGATACAAGCTGAAACACCTCAGTCTCCATAGCAACAACCTGGACAACATCGATCACGTCCTGCAGTGCCTGCTGGGATCGCAAAGTTTAAGAGAGGTCACTTTGAGCCAGGATGGCAGAGACAACGCTGTGTGTAGGTTGCCAGGTAAGATATGAGGAGCTTATTTTGGAGTAATTAGTATTTGGGGACTAGGGATGGGTATCGTTTGAAATGTATCGATTCCGATTCCGGTCCTGCTTATCGATTCCGGTTCTTATCGATTCCCCGTTTCGATTCCAAAATTGTAAAAGAAAGAGGTCAAACGTTTAGATAACAAAAATATCTTTATTCTTTTAAGCTTTAACTGACATTTTTACAAATAAAAAATATGGTTGTGTGCTTTATTTTAACTGAGCTATGCTCATGGCAAGCTATTAAGAGGCATTACACTGTGCCTTGTCTTTTTCTTCTTTAGTGTAGTGGAGCCTCACTTTAGAGCGATTACTGCAACCCATCTTTGGTGTTATGAAGTGACTGAGCTCGTGAACTGTCTAGGGGAGGGCGGGGGGAGCTTCGCTGCGGGGCAACTGTGGACCTCTGTCGCCTGTCAGCACAACTTACATGGTGCTGTTTAAAACAATTAAGGGCGGTGCTGACGACCGGCCGTTCTTTGATTCTCCAGAACACACAGATGGCCAGTCCGCCCTTACCCTGTATTACACCGGGTCACCGCGGCGCAGACGGACCCGGTGGAATACAGGGTCTACCGCGTTTAGGAAGCGTTAAGCAGAACCAAAATTGTGTATTTTGTATGGGTACCCGGTAGGGCTGCACGATATTGAAAAAAACTGACATTGCGATATTCTTTTCCCCTGAGATATATATTGCGTTTTTTTTAACTATATTTAACCGGATGAAGGATTTTAGTCACGGACGTCTGGATCTTAACTGGTTGACTCATCATACCTTAAGTCATGATCTAACATGTCATGATAATGCAGGTTGCTTACCCTCAGATAAGGGGGTTCATATGTGAATGAAGAAGAGTGGTGTCTAGAAGGGATCCAAGAGATTCAACGTATTACATTAAACTATAGGAAGCTTCATTATCACATTAGGGAATTAACATACGTGACCAAATAGGTCATTTCACTTTTTATTCCACAATTAAAACCTTTTTTGTGCAAATAGCAGCAAAGTAGTGGAAATCTTTTAAACAACATCATAAAAATAAAATTAAGAACAGCTATACACCAGCTCCTTTATGCCGTTTTGAACCTTTCTCATATGGTGTAACACCGGCAAAGGCATCTGAAATAGTTGTTTGCTGTGCATACAGACTCAGAGCCTGCATGTCACTCCACTCAAGTACCCCTGACATGAGAGCCGCGCAAGTTTTCCTTTTGTAGAAAGCAGCAAAATAATTGTAACATGACGTGTTTGAGTTAATTTACCTACTTAATATCGAACACCCTAAAAAATAAATGTAAAAAAAAAATAAAAATAAAATCGCACGTCCCTGCGATGTGAATATCGCGCATGTGCATATCGTGGTTATCGCCATGACACGGTATATCGTTCAGCCCCGGTACTCGGCATTTTCTTATCGGTTCTCATCTGGAACCGAGTTTCGGATCCCAACCCTACTTGGGACTGTTATTTTACTTAACTTTTAATAATGATTGGCCTTTTACAGATAAACTGTATAAGTAATTGTTAATTGATATGCTAAGACTCTCATGGTCATCCAAGCCAAAATGACATGTGTTTATATATTATACATGATTATATATATTACTCTCCAGTCATTTTGTTTACCTAGTTAAAACAAAAAATGGAGTCTAGATTTCTGCTGCAGGCTGAGAACCCTCCTTTGTAGATTGCTCTTCAGCAGCCCATATCGCATATATTCATTCCCATTTTGAAAAAAACAGCACATAACAAGCTTGCAGGTTGTTTTGTTGTTGTTTAAAGGCATCTAATTCTGAATACTCTTGTTATAAATTGCTTAGGAGAACTGCATGAGCCAAATAATGTAATATCATGTCAAAAGATTAACAACCCTGCATAAAACATGACCTTTCTAAAGGCAATAAAGCTGAGTTTCCTGTTAACGACGTGCAGATTGAACTCTATGGTCCTTTTGTAGCTTTCTGTTTTGCTATTCTGTTTGCCACTTATCAATCATGGCAGACTAAAGACTAGAAACACCTCTCAATCGATCAGCATGAAAAACAACCACCTCCATTACAAACTCCAAATCAGTTTGAACACCAATGTGACGGTAGATTTGTTTATTTATGCTATTAAATTAATTATAATGTTTAAAATGACATGTGCGTAACATGTCATTTTAAACATTATAATTAATTTAATAGCATGAAGACAATGAATAAATGTAATAACGGACATCTTCACAGTTTTTGCTATAAACAACCCTTTTACATCTCTCTCTGTTGTTTTTGATGCGTCTCCGACGAGTCGTACAGGATAATTGTTTTTATTAACAACGCATAAATCTCCCCTTGTATTGCCAGTAATGAAAGCACAATGAAAATCAGTGGTAGACACATTGACAGCTCCTGCTAATAATGACTGAGACGTATTTATCTCTCCATGCCTCTTATGCCTGTGTCTTTTCATTTCATCTTGACTGAAGATATATCAATTCAAAAATCGTTCCAGTGTTTTCCTATAAGTTATGCTGTGCAGCCATTATTCTTGTCTTCCTGCTCATAAGTAATGCATGGCAGCAGCGTTTGAAAGTACGTGTTTAAATCCATGAGGGCACACTTAAAGCATTTTTACAACCCTTGCTGTCATATTGACAGCGATGGTTCACTCATATTAGAGGTGCTCAGTTCTCATTTAGTGAGGCGCATCAATAGTGCATGTGAGGATAGCACAGGTTATTTGTTTGGATATAGATTATTTGATTGTGTGCAGCATAACACCTGATGTTTTAACCAAGCCTGGTGTTACAATACTTAATAATGGTGTATTTTTTGACAGCCTTGCTGCTCTAGTCTGGTCAGGTTTTTTGAATGTATAGTGTCTGTGTGTCTGTCTGCAGGTTACAGGGAGATTGTTATTCAGTCCTTGCCACAGATCTCTTCTCTGGATGGTCTGGACAGGTTTGGAAACGCATCAGCTGGAGGTCTCGGAAGTCCCTTTGATATCCCCGGACTGGAAGACTATGTGGACCTCTTAATGTCCTCAGATACCAGTCACAACGAAGCGGTAATTTATGATGCCATACTACCATTATTGGCCGTTATATTAACAACTTTGTATGTTATTATAATGACCATAGGCCAACATGGTAATATACTAGTATCAACACACAGTCGCAGCAGAACTCACCCGCAATTTATTTACAACATTTATTGAAAAATTACATGAAAACACTGAGAGAGAGAGAGAGAGAGAGCGAGAGAGAGAGAGAGAGAGAGAGAGAGAGAGAGAGAGAGAGAGAGAGAGAGAGAGAGAGAGAGAGAGAGAGAGAGAGAGAGACGACGAACGAACGAACGAACGAAACGAAACGAAACGAAACGAAACGGTAAACGTAAACGGTAAACGTAAACGTAAACGGTAAACGGTAAACGGTAAACGGTAAACGGTAAACGTAAACGTAAACGTAAACGTAACGTAACGTAACGTAACGTAACGTAACGTAACGGTACGGTACGTACGTAC
>NW_011333198.1:0-3305 GCF_000735185.1 Notothenia coriiceps | reverse complement strand
TTGGAGGTCGTTCTTGATGTAATGCTGCTTCGATGTTTGGGGATCCTGGTGCGCCTCCTGTTTTCCCTCCCGCTGTCACACTCACTCTCTGAAGTGCGATCTGTGTCCCTCTTGGCTTTTCCGTGCTGTCGCCACAGTACAGCTACTAGATTTGCCACCTGTAGGGACCTGAGTAAACATCACACAAATACTCATTATATGTGTCTGGATGAAAACAAACATCGTCTACATCAGGGGTGTCAAACTCAATTTCATCGCGGGCCACATTAGCATTATAGTTGCACTCAACGGGCCGGTTGTAACTTTAAGACTATATAAAAATACATATATACATATTTAATATATTTAAAATAATGTATTATATTACATTATTGCCTCTGCATTGGATTATTATCGGATAGGGTAATAACTACATAATTAACTACGTCTGAAAGCAGAAGTCTAGGGCAAATAATCGCAACTCTCTTCACTGCACATGTCACAAAAAGATTTAAAAAGAAAAGCCAAATTATGGAAAAAAAGTCAAACTCAAAAAAAGGAAGTGACATTTTGAAAAAAATCAAATTCTAAGAAAAAAGTCTAATTTGAGATGCATTGTGGGACATGTAGTTTATGGGCAACGTGCTTCTGTAAATCGGCATGTAACCATATAATAAACATATTATATTCTTTGCAAGCTCTTGTGGGGCCACAGAAAATGAAGTCACGGGCCGGATTTGGCCCCCGGGCCTTGAGTTTGACACCCCTGGTCTACATGCTAATAAACATTGATTCAATCATTATTCAAATTCAAGAACTCCTCACTAAAGATATAATAAATGTGGTGACAACACAAATACTTAACCGTTCATGTCATTTATATCCTGTTTGGAAAAAGAGCCCTATAAGATGTTCAGAAATACTTCTTTGACTTCTCTCACCTCGCTGTATGCCTCACACAAATGCTTCTTAATCATTGACTTATATTTCAGCAGTGTTAAATGAGCACCTTCTGGATGAGCTGGGACACCTGGTGCTCCAGTTTCCTGATGCGTTGTTCATTAGCTGGGTCTGCTGGATCGGCCACAGACGAGGGAACCTGTGCAACTGGATCTGTGATTACTTCGGAGGCAATCCGTTGACGAAACTGGTTCAGCACCTCATCGATACGGGGCGTGGTGAGATGGACGTCCTCTCTAACCTGCAACAGGAACTTAAATTAGCTTTTTTTTTTTTCTTTAGAGGTTATGCACTGTGGCTTTCTTTTAGGAGACTGATTTCCATAATGTTCACTACCCTGGATTGAAGACACTAAATCACACATTATTCCAGCAATTCATTGACCATTGGGAAGCTGCTATTAACAACAACTACCTGGGCTGCAGAGTGATACTGCACACTATGACCAGCACTATCACTTCACAACACAATGGTCCTATGTAATCAAGTCACCCAAACACCTTGAATAATACAACAATCTTTTTCTGTTAGCACAACTTCTTATTCGCAAAAATACAGATGTGGAATAAAACTCAGTCAAATTTGAATTGTGGATCTTTGTTTGATACAAATACCACATCGATTAATTTTTCTGATGTCTTCACAATGTAAAGGGTTGAATTATTTTTAACAGGTAGCTTCTTTAGTATTAAGAAGTAAATGTATATGTACAGTAGACACGGAGTTTGTTCTAAATGTGGCAAATTTCATTTTGTACTCTTTTGTCCATTTGTATTGTAAAATATTAAAAAAACGTTGGTTGGAAGGATCATAAATACAGAACTCACAGATAAATTGTCCTCTTATTTTCATTAGGCAAAACCAATGCATTTCAGTTTTGCCCACAATAAATAAGAAGACTGTTTATCTGTCAGAGTGGGTGCTCTCTCTCTTTGATCCTTGACACTACCAGACAATTCATAATTTTAAGCTTTTTCACAAAACTTAATTTAAAAAGTGACCTTCATATCTGCTATTCAAAAGCCACATTCAAAATCCAAATTGAGGAATTTATCCGTTTTGTGGCTCTCTCTGTGTCTGTGTCTCTCTCTCTCTCTGTGTCTGTGTCTGTGTCTGTGTCTGTGTCTGTGTCTGTGTCTGTGTCTGTGTCTGTGTCTGTGTCTCTCTCTCTGTGTGTCTCTCTCTCTGTGTGTGTGTGTGTGTNGTCAGCGTAACAGTTGACAAAAGGTTTATTTAGTGTAAACCCAGAATCGATTTGACTCCTCCTCCTCCTCACCAACAGAGTGTTTCAATTATATGTCTGTTCGATTCTGGGTTTACACTAAATAAACCTTTTGTCAACTGTTACGCTGACTCCCTCATTTTTATTGGTTGTATGTTATTGTCTCCAGGTCCCCTAGACCTTAGTGGGGACGTAACAGGCTATAAAACTAGTCGCCAAAGACCCCACCGTCTCAACCACCGGCAGTGACCCAGATGGAGCAACACCATCTAAACAGCCAAAAAACTATTTTTTTAAATCGCCACATGTCACCCAGAGTCAACTAAACAGATTGATTGCCAGGTATGTTGTTGAGGACATGCTGCCCATCGCAACGGTCGAGTCTGTTGCCTTCAGAGAACTAGTCAGCAAAAAACCAGTGAAAGCATTTCATTTTCAATTTTATTGTTATTATTTTTTAAAGTAAAGTAACTTGTTACAAGTTACTTTTAGAATTTAGTAACTAATAAAGTAACTAGTTAATTTTTGAGAGCAGTAACTATAACTATTACTAGTTACTTTTTAAAAGTAACTTGCCCAACACTGGTCCCAACACTGATTATAATGAAGTGCGAGCTGTGTGCTCAAGTCTTCCTGCCTGTCGGCTCCGCTCTCATGGATGTATAACATATCTTATAAAACGGACAAGTCAAAACAAGCAATCTGATTGGTTCTTAGCCGTGATATACTGAGCGTATACCACGGGTAGAATTGTAAATTACTTTTCACAACATGTCAGTATCCCTCCGCGCCTGAGGCAAACAGTATACAGTTGGGTTGAAAAGCAAACTGCATGCAGTGCAGTTTGCTTTTCAGACTGGAACAAGAAAGCAGCGGAGAAGTAACGGGGCAGAAACCCTCCTTTTTACGCAGCGGCCCAGACATAGACATCAAACGGCAAAACATATTCAGAATGCAGTTCCTTTAGCACTAGGGCAGGGATATCTAGATACTCTCTAAGGTTTGACATAATGAATTGTGCTACTTTTAAAGCAAGCAACGATGTTTTCAAATCTGTAATCAAAGAGGTCCGCAAAAACGCTATCGACCAATCAGATTGCTTGATTTGACTTGTCAGTTTTATAAATATATTTACATTTCTTCC
>NW_011333197.1:397266-401276 GCF_000735185.1 Notothenia coriiceps | reverse complement strand
AGGGACCAAAGGACTAACAGGTCCTTCAGGGACCAGGGGGCTAACAGGTCCTTCAGGGACCAGAGAACTAACAGGTCCTTCAGGGACCAGGGGGCTAACAGTTCCTTCAGGGACCAGAGAACTAACAGGTCCTTCAGGGACCAGAGAACTAACAGGTCCTTCAGGGACCAGGGGGCTAACAGGTCCTTCAGGGACCAGAGGACTAACAGGTCCTTCAGGGACCAGAGGACTAACAGGTCCTTCAGGGACCAGGGGGCTAACAGGTCCTTCAGGGACCAGAGGACTAACAGGTCCTTCAGGGACCAGGTCGGACTCACCAGTGATGGGAAAGTGAACTTCTGATCTTTCTCCTGAAGAAAAACCAAGATGTCCGACATCAGCAAGACCTGCACATCTGGAGACAAACAAACAGCTGGTCAGCATCACAACAGGTGGACAGGTATACAGATGGACAGGTATCCAGGTGGACAGGTAGACAGATGGACAGGTAGACAGGTGGACAGGTAGACAGACGGACAGATGGACAGGTATCCAGGTGGACAGGTAGACAGATGGACAGGTAGACAGGTGGACTGGTGGACAGGTGGAGAGATGGACTGGTGGACAGGTAGACAGATGGACAGGTATCCAGGTGGACAGGTAGACAGATGGACAGGTAGACAGGTAGACAGGTAGACAGGTAGACAGGTAGACAGGTGGACAGGTAGACAGGTAGACAGATGGATAGGTGGACAGGTGGACAGGTAGACAGATGGACAGGTAGACAGGTAGACAGGTGGACAGGTAGACAGGTAGACAGATGGTTAGGTGGACAGGTGGACAGGTAGGCAGATGGACAGGTAGACAGGTGGACAGGTACACAGTTGACTGTACCTTTCATCCTGGAGCCCTGCACCTTCCAGAGGAGGGGTCCCTCGTANTTGGAAAAAATGGTATTCGGGACAGCCCTACTGTCTACCTGTCTACCTAACCATCTGTCTACCTGTTCAACTGTCTACCTGTCCATCTGTCTACCTGTCTACCTGTCTACCTGTCTACCTGTCCATCTGTCTACCTGTCCATCTGTCTACCTGTTCATCTGTCTACCTGTCTACCTAACCATCTGTCTACCTGTTCACCTGGACGATCAGCTGCCGTGACATTTTGCGATTGCTATAGCCGGTTAAACAACGAGGTAATCAACGAGGTCAAAAACTAGACAATAGCTACTTAATATACACACACTCGCCACCAACTGGACAGGGGTGAGAATTACTAAATAATGGTTACAGTAGAGTGCAGCAGGTCGCCCTCAGTCTGGCCACTAAGGATGTAACATAATGTGGGCCGCTGGTGGACATGTTGGCGCTGTTCCGAGTTTTGTTCTAATCTGTCAAAATGACAGCTTTCAGATTTTTCCGTCATTGTTAGANAAAAATTAATAAAATCTATCCGCACCGAATATTCGCTCCTGATTACTACCTCCTAATACCAGGGCTGTCCCGAATACCATTTTTCGGGCTCCGGATATTCGGTAGTAATCAGGAGCGAATATTCGGTGCGGATAGATTTTATTAATTTTTTAAATACTATTTTTTTTTCTCCAAAATGTTTCATAACACGCTCCGAATCCGAGACACCTGACAACACGCTGTTAAGCAGAAGCGCAGAAAGAGCATACTATTACGATTTATATTTATTTATTGTCTCAGTACTCGCATTAGATTAACACTAAATGTGTCCTCTGCATGTAACCCATCCGCAGTGCAGCGCCCGGGGACCACATCTGGTTCCAAATTCCGTCTATAACGTTTTACAACCTGAAGATACAAAACACATATTTCTGTTATAACAACAATACTTTTAATAACATAGCCGTAACAGTCGGCCTAACAGTGTAACACTTGTTACCGATACAGTAAACAGTATTTAAATAAATGAAGAAAGAAAAATAAATGAACGAACTGTATGCCAATAATTGCCTTAGCCCCAGATGTTCCCACATTGCTCCTATTATTTTCACTATTCGGATAAAATTAAAAAACTAATATAAAAAAACAATTCGGTTGCTTGCTTGCAAGCAAAGTAAGTGCACGTTTTTATCATGTGTAACGTTACTGTTTAAACGGCGGATAAAGCAGCTTCATCATGGCAACTTGACAACAGCTAAGCTAAGCTAGGCTACTACTTAGAGCATCCAGGTGACTTTTCAGAGTTGGTGTGCCACCGTGGTAGGCCAGTTTCTTATCGCATATTTGGCACATATTCTTCTTACCGTCGTGCAATTTTAAAATGGTCCCACACAGCTGAAACCTTCGGCATTTTGTGTTCAGGTGTGTGAAGCGAGGTGAAGCGAGGTGAAGCGTGCCGTTTGCGTTCGTGACTATGAGTGAACGCGATGTCAGGAGCACAGGCTGAGATTGTATATATTTCCGCATTTTAACAGTGCAATTCAAAAGTATAAATATAGTATAAGAATATGGCAATTCGCCTTTATTAATAGCATACATTTAGGGGAAAAAACAAAACATTTGAAAAATAATTAACAAATGAATATCCGAATAATGAAATTGAAACCCGAATAGCTGCCAAACGAACGAATATTCGAATAGTCGAATATTCGGGTACAGCCCTACCTAATACATCTCTCTGTGTGACCTATTCCTTTCACAACACTACAGAAATACACAGTTGCTCATTAATTGCTCTAATTAGTTATTTTAAAAAGTGCAGTTTCGAGCATTTTCCCCTCGATGAAAGCTCCTCTTTAGGGTCAGTTTGTACCGTGCAAACATCCAGAACACGATGCACAGAGAGTCCGCTGTTCACCTTGTTATGTACACCTACTTTCTGGCCAAGCTGCTAAAACAAACAACATGATCTTCTAGGTTAGGATTAGTCATCAGATTAAGGTTTCTAAAGGCATTTTAAGGTGAGAAATGAGCGATTTGAGTCGTCAGGAGGAAGAGGACAGAAGCTTATACAGTTATTTAGGAGATACTTTGGATCCAAACGGTGTCTTTACCAGCCTATGAGGGGGATCCTTGCATTGCTAAACACACACACACACACACACACACTGATTGGAGGAGCGTCACACACACACACACACACACTGATTGTCTGTGCATGCATAATGTTCCAGATTTCTAAGTAACGGGTAAATTCAAGGTTTTTTAAAGGCATTTAAAGGTGAGAAATTAGCAGTTTGAGTCAGAACAGAAGCGTATTCAGTTATTTTGCCGATACTTTGGATCCAAACTGTGTCTTTTTTAAACACACACTCACTCACACACACACACACCACTTCTGTCACCACCCTGTTTGTCTGTGAATGCATAATGTTCGAGCACTGAGAGGCTGGCAGATAATCTTACAGATGGTAAAAGGGGGCCTTGAATAGGGCATCTGGGCTGGGGGGGTATCACCACATAATACTGTTTCTGTGTGTGTGTGTGTGTGTGTGTGTGTGTGTGTGTGTGTGTGTGTGTGTGTGTGTGTGTGTGTGTGTGTGTGTGTGTTAAAAATCTGTCCTTTCATACTGAGCTCAGTTTCCCTGTGAGAAAATTGGATTTCCTGCTATCTTAAAGGATACAAGGCTTAATTTAAAATATAAAAAATGTAGCTTATGTGATCTTAAACATGAGTCTAGAATACTTTGATTAATATCTGTTAGAACATAATAACTGTGGCAGAACACGCAGCAGATGGAGCGACTTCCATATCAATGAATCTGCTCATTAATGTCTAGATTAAGGGTTTCGGAGTACATCATGTCAAGAAAAAGGGAAGAATGTCGATCCCAGTTCCTCAAAATCCACAGTAATGTCAGTAAATGCTCAGTTTTGTCAGTCCGAAACCAAGATATTCATTTTACCATGAAACAAAAACAGAGGAAAGTAGAAAACCTGCTCTATATATATATATATATACATACATATGACTGCTGCACAGATGCACGCTTGCAGGAAAAACCAACACATAACGCTGCCTCCTGCAGACACTTGTGCTCACTCAACCCCCAGCTGCAC
>NW_011333197.1:383156-388816 GCF_000735185.1 Notothenia coriiceps | reverse complement strand
AAACAGTGAGTCTGGACTCACCCAGGTAGAGAGAAGCGTTCTCTTTCCTCAAGTTGTCTATCGTTGTGTTTAAACCTGATTTTCTGCACAGTTGCAGATAGAGACTGAGCTCAGTTTGGACGATACATTTTGCCCTCAACAGACGCTTCAGACGTTGAGTAAACAGCATGGAAACAGAGAGTCTGGACTCACCCAGGTAGAGGGAAGCGTTCTCCTTCTTCACGTTGTCGTCCAGGTACGTGGGTCCCAGGGTGTAGATGGGCGTTGACCCCATGCCCACCAGGATCTGAGCCACGATGAACAGAGTGACGTACAGATTGTGCTCGTTTCCCTCTTGATCTCTGGGGCACGACCCCGCGTCCATTTCTCTCCCGGTGCCGTTAATCCCACTCTGACACAGGCCTCCCCTCCCCATGGAAGAGTTCATCTCCTGGATCTGATAGGGCGGGGAGATGAAGTGCGGCAGGGAGAATAACGCCGCCCCCACCGCGATGATAACGCCGCCCACAGCGAGCCAGCGGGGTCTCTGGCCTCGACCCCCGAAATAAGAGATGAAGACCACCACCAGGAGGCTGCCGATGTCGAAGCAGCTGACGAGGAGACCGGATTCAGAGCTCCTGAGGCTGTACCTGTTGAGTTGAGTAATTCAAACGAAAGTTAAAGATCTCCTATCATGCAAAATCCACTTCTTCATGTCTCTATAAAAACCTGTCTGAAAATGAGCTGATCAGATGTTGGCCACTTTGTGATGTCATAACGATGTTTTGTCTTGTGTAACCATTAGCCAATCAGCAACCAAGGTACCCCCCCCCCTTATCACCTGAATCTCCTCCTAGAGCACCATTGAGTTATTTGTAACCAAATGTCTCTCAGAGGGGCGTGGGGAGGGGCTCCTTATTTTCATCTAAAGTAACAGACAGAGAATCAGCACTTTGGAAACAGGGCTGAAACAGAGGGGATTATGGGTAATGCTGCAATGATCTGTTTGGTGTTTCAGCCAATCANCACTATTTAGACACCCCGGGCCAGCATAACGTACTTTCCACTTGCCCGCGCGGGCCACTAAAAATATTGCTTAAAAAAAAAAAAAAAGTCCAGTGGTATAGGTACTTTGACAAGCAATNTAAACTAAACACCTGAGCTCTGTTAAAGGTCTCCTATTCTCCTCTTCTTCATCAATATATCACAGGTCTCAGATATATCCAGAGCCTGTCTCTGATTGGCTGAAACACCAAACAGATCATTGCAGCATTACCCGCCAATCAGAGACAGGCTCTGGATATATCTGAGACCTGTGATATATTGATGAAGAAGAGGAGAATAGGAGACCTTTAACAGAGCTCAGGTGTTTAGTTTATGTTATATCTACGACTCCAACGTACCTTTTCTCGATGGTGGTGATGACGCTGCTCAGGTATCCGGACACCATCAGTGATTGGATGAAGGTCAGGTAGCACATGCAGAACAGGAAGCAGCGTGAATCCCTCAGAATGACCCGGACATACTTTCTAACCGGGGTGCAGATAAGGCGACTGAGGGAGAATCCCAGGTTCTTTTTAGTACCCGGTGCAGAGCTACTTAACCCCAACATGCTGGAGGCAGACGGGGAGAAGTCCGTCCTGGAAGAGGGGGTCTCCGGGGTCCTTAAATGGAAATCTGCACTTTCCTCCAGGGCCACACAGGTGTCGTTCAGGATGGGAAGGCTCCAGGACTTTTTGAAGCTAGTTTCCGGCTCCAAATACTGATCCTGAAGCTCTCGGATCTCCAGAGACTCGGACAGATCGCTGCCGGTCTCATCGCTATCCGAAGAAGTCATGGTGCAAGTTTAGGGCTCAAAAACTAGGGTCACATGGGGAGAAAAGACCCTGTGAATGAGAACCTCTAATTATCAGCATGCTCTTTCCCACATTACAGCTCCAGTAATGATGCTATGAAGTTAATTCTCTAGAATAACTAGCCTATAGGATACAAAAAGCATCTGTGTGTACACTGTGCCCCTCCCATTGATGGCCCTTTGTTAGAAAGCTTAAAACTACTGTTTAAACATCTGAATTTCCCCATGGGGATTAGTAAATGTCCATCTTATCTTATCAGCATGCTCTTTCCCACATTACAGCTCAACTAGTGCTCCAGTAATGACGCTATGAAGTGAATTCTCTAAAATAACCAGCCTATAGGATGTAAAAAGCATCTGTGTGTACACTGCCCCCCTCCCATGTAGATTTTATGGCTCTTTGTTAGAAAGCTTCATTCATATCCAGGGGCTTTGTGTCCCTTAGATGTGCAGCATCCTAGAAAAAGGACAAAAACAGGAATTAAAATCTGTCAAAAAACCCTATATATATACCCTAACCCTCATATTAATAATGCACATCCTGCACATGCTTTTGAAAAAGTTGCACATTTCTAATCCAAAAAATACCTCTTTTTGAACCTGCACAGCTCGCCACGTTGAATATAGGATTTGTCATGTTATATTTTACTGTACTCTGAACAGTAAAAGTACTATTTTTGCTGCTTTCTTTAAAACAAAAAATCCTCATGTGTCAAATTAAATCGATTCTGACTCCTGCTATCTAGACATACATGCACTCTGGGTTAAACGGGGGCACTTTTTATCGCTAAATTGCTATAAACTATTTAATAAGCCACTAAATAAGATGAAAAAATGAGCCACAGGAGGAGGGTTAGTGCTAAATAACAGCAGCTTTCCTTTGTCAAACACACAGCTGAGAACAAAAGGAGCACGCTGTGCACAAACCCCTCGTGCAGGACTTTGGGAATAAAAACAATAGCCGGATTAAAACCCGATCTTTTACCCTTAATAAAGCGACAGTAATGACGTCACTCAGGTAAAGAGGTGACAGGTATTTGTGGGTGATAATTGAGAGAAAGGGTTACTCACTGAGGACAGGAGGTAGCTGTTGTTCTGCAGGGGAGAAGCTCTGAATGACTGCCGCTATGATGGTGCATTCAGGGACTGTAGGAAATATTACAAATCATGGAAAAATGTGCTGAAGGTGCATAATTGTATTCACTTTAAACAGTGTGTATAAGTAAAGCTTGCACATAGGAGACATTTGTTATTATTGTATATATATTTTGTTGTTTTTGGGTCATTTTAGACATGTTTGGATGCGTATTTGAATCCCATATTAATCCAATTGGTCGTCTTTTTATTATGAATAATTACATATTTCAATGATATAGCTATTAAAACGAAAAAGCATCATATCCATGTGTGTAGGAGAAAACAGAAAACCTACATTTATGAGTATAACATATTTTACATTTATTCCATGATTAAATAAACATTTTCAACATCTATGAAAAACAAGAAAACATGAAAGCTATAGAATAAATCAACTTTGACGATTGTATTATCATTATTATAATAGTTATTATCAATAATATTACATTTGCAGACTAACCATACTAACCATACTCTTTCCACGTCTAACGCTGTAAATCCGTAACTATTAAAAGGCCCATGAATGCATCATATTTCGGGGTGAATGTTTTCACACGAGCGTTGATGGGAATTGTAGTTTCTTTCGTGAGTCTCACTCTCGTTCAGCTTCTTAATATAACTTTATTTAAACTGACCTGAGTAACACAGAGTCTCTAAGCCACGAGACACACAGAATACCTGTTGAAATATTAATGTGTTCAAATTTTCATTCAGTTAATTTGGATTACAACATCTTAAATATAACATGTACCAGCATGCTTTGCGGTCCATATGGTGCTTGTTGAGTGACGTCAGCCGGACAGCTGGCTCTGCGGCTGTCATTCAATGATCATAAAACATGATTTATTGAAATACTATAACTCAGTCATTGATTAAAAACTCATTACATTGGACAGGAATAACTCTAACTACATTAAAGGAATGTAAACATTGTTCAATTCAAGATAATATTTATGAAATGTTAACAAATGAAGACTAAAATATAGATTAATAATCAGGATTTCTTTCTGATAGCCTTTGCAACACAACTGACTACATCTATAAGATAAAAAGTATATATGATATGGTTTAAGAAGATTAATTATACACACATCACATAGAAAAACTGCATACATAAGGGAAAGTTGCGCGCACTTAATCCATTGCACAACACATATTATTGACTGATCCAACACTCACACTATGACACACTTTCCTGTGCAAATATGTATTTATCAACACATTCTCCTACACCGTGTGTGTATTTAATCATGCATGGACTTATCAATCACGTACATCCGTAGAAGTTAAATATGTTGATTTTATTTCTGTCTTGTTTTCACACATTTATGTATGACTTTTGACCTTTGCTTTCTGACTCTGGAGCAGCTTCAAGGCTTTCTCCTCATCCTGTACAAATAAAGCAAATCATTATGGATGTGTCTGATTACATATTTACGTATAAATGGATTCTATTTGAATGTTTAGAAGGTTGAATATAACTGAGAGGAGATCCTGTGCTGACAGAAGATGAAGACGTACCATTTGTTATCTTGCAGCGTCTGTCAGAGGGATGGATGACTTCCTCCAAGGTCATTCATTATTCTCCTCTTCCTCCTCATCCTCCTCATCCTCCTTTGTGTGACACATTTGCATAAAGTTGAATTTGTAATGAGGTAATTGGACGATCTTTGAATTATCAGAGGGTTAGAAGTAGAGCAGATTGTTGCCATTCATTCAGAAAGGTGAGTTAGGAAGAGGTTTCATCTGCAGCAGAACAAATGGAGGAAGTGAATAAAAAAGGAGATTAGATCCAAAGCTTTCCTTCATTTCTAAATGTCTCCCACAGTCTTTGCTGCGCACGCACGCACGCACGCACGCACGCACGCACACACGCACACACACACACACAACACACACACAGTCAAAGTCACACACACAGTCAAAGTCACACACACAATCACACACACACACACACACACACACACACACACACACACACACACACACACACACACACACACACAGCTCACACACACACACACACACACAGTCTCACACACACACACACAGTCACTCACACAGTCTCACACACACACACACGCACGCACACACACACACACAGTCACACACACACACACACACACACACACACACACACACACACACACACACACACACACACACACACACACACACACACAGTCTCACACACACACACACACACAGTCTCTTATTGGATCTGAACTGTGTATCACTTATTCACGGTCACGCTGAAATATCACTGTGACGGGAAATATTCAGACGCATGGAAATAATCTGCAGAGGAAGATAAATGTTTCACAGAGACTCAATATAACTCTGCTTTATTTACTGTATTCACTTTCTGTAAATTAGATCAAAGTGTAAACAAAACTCGCTCTGATAATGATCATTGATTTCAACCGGGGCGTTTTTTAGTTATTATTTTATTTGTGTTGCGTGAAACAGGCGTGAGATCGAGGTTTTGTTTGTTTTAATATCGAATACAAAATATCTTGATGGCCTCGCGGTGAGTTTTGTTCGGTATAAAGTGACAGAGAGGTGCACTGATTTTAAAACTGAGCTACGAAAGAGTGATGCAGCGGCTCCCCCTAGTGTAGAAGCTGTGTGTGTGTGTGTGTGTGTGTGTGTGTGTGTGTGTGTGTGTGTGTGTGTGTGTGTGTGTGTG
>NW_011333197.1:342149-383118 GCF_000735185.1 Notothenia coriiceps | reverse complement strand
ATCGTATTCGAAGATAAAAGCATGGACAAGTTTTTCCAAATCCTGCCTTTGACATTAGTCTTTTAATCCTAGATATGTTCTTTAGGTGATGGTAGGCTGATTTAGTAATTGTTTTAATGTGACTGTTGAAACTCAGGTCAGAGTCCATGACTACACCTAAGATTTCTGGCTTTATCTGTTGTCTTGAACATTGCAGACTGAAGCTCAGCGCTAACTTTTATGCGCCTTGGCTCCAAAAACCATTACCTCAGTTTTGTCTTTGGTTTAATTGGAGAAAGTTCTGGCACATCCAGTCATTGATTTGTTCAATGCACTTACTCAGTGTTTGAATTGGAGCATAGTCTCCTGGTGAAGTGGTTATGTAAATGTGGGTGTCATCCGCATAGCTATGGTAACTTATTTTGTTGTTTTTCATTATTTGAGCCAGTGGTAGCATGTAGATGTTAAAGAGAAGAGGCCCCAAGATGGAGCCTTGAGGAACCCCACATGTCATATTTGTCAACTCAGATTTGTATTTACCTATATAATCAAAGTTGTTTCTGTCCTTTAAGTAGGATTCAAACCAATTTAGAACTTTTGATGAAAGTCCCACCCAGTTTTCCACTCGGTCTAGTAATATGTTGTGTTCAACAGTGTCAAATGCAGCGCTGAGATCTAATAATACTAACACTGAAGTTCTGCCACTGTCTGTGTTTTAAGTAGATGTCATTGAAGAAGGAGGGGAAATTAGAGAATTGAGAAGCCTTCATTGAGTCAGTGTTGCTCTGGTCTGGATCTGTGAGCTAACCACGCCCCGTTCATTTGAATATAAGAAATCGTAATGGAATGTGGCATTATGAAATAAAAGTCCCCTGAAATAAATTAATGTTTTTATTTTTTTTTTTCTAAATCAAGCACCAATCTTTGTTTTGGTGTCCCACAAGCATAATTATCTTTAAACAACAATTCTTATAAATACATAAAACATAAATAATGTGCAAAACAATAAGTGGTGTGGTTTTTTGCATTGTGGTTTGGAATTTACATTTTTATGCTCATGACAAAATATTGGTCCAACCTAAAATCAGGCCTTCTCCAAATTACCATGATGACATTCAGACCTCTTGTCACTTTAAAGACTGTCCTGAACTATTGACTTAAAGGTTTATGCAATTCACACCTTTGATTAACCAGGTCTCGTAAGTAAGAATATGCTTTGATTGCAGATTGTTCTGTAAAACTTGTGTTAAATTGGTTCTGCTACTATTTACTATTATGATGGTTATAGTAGGACTTAAAACATTATATTGTACTCTTATTCATTTGTACATTTAATCCAATGAAGCAGAGACTTGATTTTAATTCTTGTGTCTGTTCCTTTTGAAATTAGCCATGATAGCCTGGAGGCAAGAGAGGGGAAGTTTATTGGGGCAGGGCTGATGGGGACCATAGTGATCCAGTGTTTGGATTACTTATATATGCTTAGTCAGTGTGGTCCTGCATTTGTTAAGCTGCTGATTCATTATCACACACTTCCGTTTTGCAAACTACCTCACTCCTGTCTAGCCAAATCTCTTTCTTTCTAGGGTTTTTCACTAAAAAAGTTATTTTATCTTCACATTTCCCTCACTCTTCTTCCTTTCTCTTTCTCTCTCTCTGACATCCTCTCCTTGTGTACAAGCTAGATTTTAATAGAAATATATTGTTTATGAACTGGAGACCATAATCAGATTGTATCCCCTCCTTCTGACCTCATTAGTATTGACCTGTCCTTCGGTGATGATGTCACAGGCGGCTGCTGTAAACTGGCCAATGATCTGTAGTCAACATTGGTTTGTGTCCCAACAGTTTCTGTCTCTGTTTCCATTCTGTTTCTCTCTTTGTGCACACACATACAAATGGCAATTTAGGAGGCTTTCTATCATTGAGGTGTTTTCTGTACTGAAACATGATATTTGTGTTATTTACCCCAGTTAGGTATATCAACCAAACATCAGTTTAGACAGAAACATCACATCCGTTATCCAGCCTGATCTCAAGTAAGTACGTTCCTCTTGGACAATTCTTCAAGGCATATTGTGCGACAGTAGCCAATAATGAGGCTCAAGTATACCAAGTTATTCGTTGACACTAAATGTAAGGGTTTGACTCAGCGTTGGCTGTTGTGCTGTATATATATACATATTGAAGGTCCTAAAATCTTTGAGAGAAAGTTATATTTTTCTCCTCAAATTCGACCACAAAACAGCTTTTGCAGTATGTGTTTATTTGCCCCTTGAATCCAGAGTACCAATGCGATAAAAGCTCAGGTAAATGTGCGCCTTCTTGCATCTCTTCATAGACAAGACATTGACTCAACGCTTAGAAAAGTGTCATGTTCTCACAGACTTGAAGCTAGGAAGAGCTAGATAGACTTTTAATATTAACAAACAGGCCATTGTTACCAACTACGCTTTGAATTAAAGTAGCAGCAGCAGTCACCAAGTTGGCAACACTGACTCTGCCTGCCTATACCAATTAGCAGTTTATTGCTGTGATCTAAATCAGCCAATCAAGTTGTTGCTGTCCAAAATCATTTTCTTCTCTGCTGTTGTCTGCGGCTATTTTATGTGAAATCATTCCAGTGCCAAGGTTGAGCTCAAACAAAGTCCACTCCTCATCACATCAGGATTTTCAGCATTCACTTAATCTCATGTCCTAGACTCCTTAATGGGTTTTCTATTTTCCTTATAAAATATGATCATGTTGTCAAAACGTATTCACATTTCTTATCCTATAGTACATGTCAATAGAAAATATGTGTGACACACAGTGTTGTGCTAGTTACTGAAAACCAGTAACTAGTTACCATTACTAGTTACTTCATTTCAAAAGTAACTCAGTTACTTTACTGATTACTTACACCAAAAAGTAATACGTTACTGTGAACAGTAACGCATTAGTTACTTAAAAAAGGGCTCCCATTAATGCCCTTATAGCCTTCATTTCAGTACTGTTATTGCATTGGAGAATAATACAATCTGTTGATCAAGAAATAGCAATAGAAATAGTAGAAATAGCCTGCATGTGTTCTACAACATACCGTGCAATGGCTTTATCAACTTTTCTCTGGCTAGCAGTCCCTCGGTTAAAATCCAGCCGCTGTTGCTTAGGTGGAGGTGGAGTGGCGTCGGATGAGTCTGGGTCTGTGGTCTTAGCTACTAGCTTCGTCCCAGCCTGTTGTTTCTGCCTATGTTTCAACAGATTTGAATTGCTGTTTTGTGCAGTAGATAGGATCTTTGACCTGCCAAGACTTACATTTAACTAAAACGTTCTTTTGATGTCCACATATGTGGACACTCGTTCTGAATTTCCATAAAACACATTAAAGTCACCTTTTTGTAATAGAGTGAAAAACTTTTTTATTTCCACCTTGAACACAGCAGTTTTTTCCTGGCTGCTTTTGCATGTATTAATAACTTATACACACATAATTTTGCATGTTTTGCAACATGTTTTGAANAACAAGTGTGTTAGGACCTCCCCATTTCTGTGTGTGTGTGTGTGTGTGTGTGTGTGTGTGTGTGTGTGTGTGTGTGTGTGTGTGTGTGTGTGTGTGTGTGTGTGTGTGTGGCGCAACTTCCAACAGGAGTCATTTGGGGGGCTCTTGGGAAAAAAGGTTGGGAACTCCTGGTCTATATCATTTAGACTTTAAAATCATATTTGGATTCAGGTATCAGTGGAAATATCTTTTCATTTACAGTATACTCAAAATATTTCTTATATACAGTATAAATAATAAAGTAATCCATATATTAGTTCAGCATAACTGGCTCTATCGAACAATTCAAGTGACAAAGACAACAGTTGTAGAGAAAGAGGAAAAGTCTAACCCCCAAAAAACATTAGTAGATGTGCAAAATCTGTTTATTTTTTTATACCATCTTCCAACAAACGCCATTGGTTCTGATCTGTAATCTTTGCAAATATACACAAAATCAAACATAATATGATCTACTTGAGACATACTGTAGGTGAAACAAATTATGTCTTGTAAATAAAATATTGTATAAAATTATTTTCAAATGCAAACACGAACACAAACGTAACAAGGTGCTGGCAAAAATGTAAATGACTTCAATATAATAAAAGAGATCCAAAATACTGAAATGGCATTAGCATTCATAAGCAATACTTCAAAGACCAAATATTAAAATGGTACTGCGCCAATAAACATGAAACTTTAAGATTTAAAACTTTTTTCAAGCAGAAAAGCAAACAAAACAACAAAATATGACTTAATTCCTTCAAAAACTGTTCATCTTTGACTTGCTCGACTCAATCTTAAAACTATTATCCCTTCATAAAATAAAGACACCTTCAGTTAATACAAACCTTCACTTTACCCTTTTCAACTTCAGCCTACTTATCTTTGGTGTGAATATTGATGTATGTGAATACACAGTGTAGTCCAATTCGATACTATACGTTACACAGAGAGCTAGGTGGATGCAGGTAAGGCGTCGTGGCGGGACTGTAAGCCGAGGAGAAGGCATCAGTGTGAGCTGCAGCAGGAGCACAGGCCAAGTTGAGTGGTGACATCCTCCATCATTATAGTACCATGGCGTAAGCAAGAAGAAAGATTATTCAGCTTCGTCTCTCAGGGTGAACCTGGAAGAAATCATGAATAATGGTGATCATTAAACAATGAACAATGTTAAAAACAGATGCATAGATAAGTGATTCTCCAAAGAAACTTCCCCTACAGGAACATTTCTCTGCTTTATACATACTTAATACTCAATATGTTACGTCACAGTACCTTCAAAACATGGTTAAAACACTGCTGAGATTCACTGCTCAATTGCTTATTGAACAGCAAGCATTTTAAATAACTTTCAATAAGTGATTTATTTGATGTTGGAGAATGTCTTATTTTTTGGATTGACAATTTTGTAATTATTATGACCATAATCCTGGACCATCCATGGTAAATGTGGATGTCACTTTTTTCATCTAAAAAAGATACTAACTATAGCCTATTCTCGGTCGGGGAGAAAATTATGAACTTTATCACTTAAAAAACATAATACAGTCTGCTCTTCTCACCATTCTGTGACGCCAATCATCAGGTCAACCTGGGACAACTCGATCTGCACCTAAAAAAACAGGAACAAAATGTTATAGTTCTAAATACATATTGTGTATAAGCAGTTATTGTGCATGTTTTCAGTGCATTTCAGTGTAAAAGTAAAGAACACACTTCAAACCAGTTTAAAGTTACAAGGCAGGCCAGCATTAGTGCAAAGCTTGGTCACACAACTGTCGATTTACCAAAAAATCTGAATGTGTGTTGTGGAGTCGTCACCATGTGACACTTTTTTGACACATGGGTCGTCGCTTGTTAGCCTTTGACTGCTGGATTTGTAATAAACATTTAAAGTTACAGGTGGAGGTGTCAGACTGACCTGTCCAAGGACGTCGCGGCTTCTGAACGAGGCAGAGTTGTTTTTCACTGCTACACTGAGGCGTCTGAATCTTGTCTCATCCATAGACAGATCATACTCAAACCTTTAAAAAAAAAAGACAAACAAGATAAGCCGTTAACAGTAACTGTATTGATAAAATATGAATCAAAAGATGAAGTAAAATGTTAGGAAATAAATGGTAGAAAAAGCTGTTTTCAGCCTCCCGAATATGGAGATGTCCTGATTTTCTCTGTTTTATATCTTATTAATCTGAACATATTTGGGTTTTGGACGGACAATATATTCAAATACCCTCCCCTTGGGCTTTGAGAGACTGGAATGGACATTTTTCATTCATTTCTAACATAGACCAAGCGATTAATCGAGAACAAATAATCTAGCTGCAGACCTAATGCGAACACTAACAAGGACACTGAGAGATGAATAAGAAAACCTGCGGGCCTCCATAACAACTCAGACCCTGCTGTACACAGGATCGAACCGTCCTTTTACATGTGTTACTGCTCTAAATCCCCCAGTCACTCTCCAATAAAGGCTAATCTAGCCTCAGTAATATAATGACAATAAGGTAAATACCTCTCATTGTATTCTGGGTTGAGGTCTCTTTTCTTCACTGCTGTCTTCCTCTTGGTGGCCTTGCTTTTGTCTGGCAGCAGCAAGAGGGAGACATAGCTGTCTGCACCATCCTTACTTTGAGACAACAGACCTCTGCAATCAAAAACAAAGAATTTCTTAAATAACTGTACGTTAAAGCATGAGAATTATTAAACAATATTAAGTCACAGTACATAAGAGTTGTAAAATGCCTCTTTGTGAATTTGAGTTGTCATCAACAATGTCCTCATTTTGATAAATGTTAATTTTTTTCTTGAACAGTAAGTTGATAGCTTTTTTAAAACACACCCTTATTCAATGTTACTACAAATGGTATTTCAGAAATGTAAAGTCAGGTGATTTGTTTTCTATCAGATTATAGTGTTTTCTTCTTTCAGCAGGAAGATGTAATAAAACAAGAAAACAAAACAAGACAATCAAATTCTGACTTTTCCGTAAAACGTACAAACATGTTGAACTAGAATAGAGCATACTGTGAGTATCTAGCTCATTGAATATGCATAATTGTTATAATTATTCATTGCAGTTGGGGTAAACAGTGATAAAATGGTAACAGCATGGTTTAGTTTCTCAAAAGTAACGCTTATGTTGAAGTTGAGCCATGATAATGAATAGGAAACAAACTTGGTATACATTTTCAATTGAAAAAAACAAACAAACAATAATATTTTCCCTAAACCAAGAATCAAAAATATCCACAGTATGTCATTGGTGAGGACACAATCTGACTGGAACACTGCATTTTAGGAGGCTCACCTGCAGGCATGGACAATGACGATGAGCTTCCTCTCCTGTGAGGCGTATGAAAGAGACAGCTTCACCTGCCCATTTCCAGGCCCAGAGGCAGCGCATGGCAGAGTCCCTGCACCGATCATATCCACCATTTTGGAATCTAGAACCTATTGAAAGCAAATACAGGATGGGAAGAACAAGTATTGTTATTGATTTGTTGTTGTTTAATGCTATACAACATGCCTGTGTGGGCAGGTGTGTTTAGCACCTTGAGTTCAGCCCTGAGCAGGATCTGACTTTCAGGTGAAGCTCCATCCAGATTAAACCACTGGTCCAGGATCAGCTGTGGCTCTGCAAGCATTTCCCTGACCGGAACCACCAGAGATCCCATTGGCTGGTCCCAACCACTGGACAACTGCATTTAAAGAGAAAGGGAGAATGTAAAATACCTTCCAACATCCATACTGTTAGATTTGAGATGCAGATTGAACGTTTATAAATGTCTTGCCTTTACTACAAGCATCTGATGTTTAGGGTCATGGACCAGGAAGAAGAAAGACTCATTCCACTCAGGACTGGTGCTGCGCTCGCACAGCTTAAGAGATGAAGAAAATATGGAACAGTTATTATAACTATATTGTATTCATCAGTTTGACATTCAAGCACCATGCTTCAAGAGTCTCACGTTGGTTTTGTAGGTTGTTTCACCGAGAACAAGCTCTGCTCCTGCTTTGGGTTCCTTCCCACTCTTTTTCAACTGAAGAGGAAGAGAGAGGCATTCAAGTTTTATTCTAACAGGAATACTTTTTTTACTGTATGGTATGTAAATAAACGCAGGTGACTTACGGGTAATGAATGTGCTCTTTCCATATGGACAAAGAGCAGAGCAGCGGAGGGGACAGCCTTGTTCTGATAAGACTGGAGAGATTGAAGCTGCAACACCTGAGAAATAAAGTTAGGCCTGATGGGTATTTTGTAATGTGAGTCCTGTTCATACATGCCAACCTTGAGACCTCAGAAATCGGGAGCATTTCCAAAACCACCGCGCGGGGGGGGGATATTATATTAACATTAACATGCTTATTGCAGTTGTAGTTGCACTGCCTTGCGGCCTGTAGCACCATCCTTGATGGAGCATATGTGTGGGCTGGACCTGTATTTTACAGGAACGGAGTGAGCAGAGGGTAGAGTTGTCGATTCTTGTTCTGTTTTCTGTGACTATCTTCCTAACCCTCGCTACCATGGAAACCAAACAATGGTTTAGCTGTATTAAAGACCGAGAGGAAACAGTCCTGAGTAAATCTGATGTTGTCAGAAATCGGGAGAAATATGACCCATGGAGGAAACCGGGAGAGGGCAATGAAATCGGGAGTCTCCCGCGAAAATCGGGAGGGTTGGCAAGCATGGTCATGTGTGTTGGAATGTGACTAAACAGCATTATCAAGGAGGTGGCATTGTTATGGACAAGTTAATAGTGCTTGTTTAAAGATGTTAAACAGTAGGTTATATAGAGACGTAAACATAAGTAAGGACGGACCTGGTCAAGTCTGACTGAATGTGACACAGTGGGAACCCATTCCAGTATCAGGTGGACCCGCCCAGACTTCACATCATTCAGAGTGTACCACTGCAACAGAGACAAAGCCAGTTCAACAAGCAGGGCAACACCCTTTGTATCAGGAAGTGACACAGAACAGAGAGTAGAAATCACATGGCATGATTTATGATCATGAATGATTGACTAACCTGATCTGTGTACTGGGATCTCATGACCTCGTTTATCTTAATGCTGAATCTGCAAACATGAAAACAGGCAAATGTTTGACAATATTTTTTATTTCAATGGCTTACCTCCTGAAACACAGATTTCCTATGTTTGCATTTAGTTAAAATAGCAGAATTTCGAGGTAATAGTAGCTACACCTTGTGTAAATATATTTTTAATCCAACCACATTAAATGATCTGTTTATGTAAAGCATTGGCAGCTGCAGGACACCACTGTGAATAGTACTGTTTTCAAGCCATAGCATATATATATATATTCTTTTTATTATAAAGTAGATGTGCATTGTGTTTATTCAGCCAGTAACAATTATCAACATGTTTTTATCATTGTGTATTAATTTATGTATTTCAGTGCAAATGAATGTAAAGTCAAAGGTCAGGACTTTACACTTTTATCATGTGTAATAATACAAGTTACTTATCAAGACAATCAACATGAAACATACCTTCCAAGGAAGTCATCAGAATCTAAATCCTTATCAAATGCTTCAAACTTTATTTCCTGGACGCTGTGACCACTCAAAACCAGCTGTTAACAATAAATAAAAAACAACATTTGATTAAAAATACTGCAGCTTCACCAAGATAAACATACAAGAGTTGAAACAAACAATACTTCATACCTCATACATTTCGTTCCATGTTGGGCTAAGATTCTCTTTGATTACATGACTCTTGAAATGAACTCCCCCTATGTTGATCTTGACATAGGGGTCGCTCTTGCCCTTCACCATGCCCCCCATCAGGTTATCCTTTGCAACCAGATTCTGGGCCTCCAGCAGGTGAATCCTCAGCAGCCCCTGCAGGATGAACACTGTTACTGTTATAAAACATACATGGAGCACTGAGCCTGAACTCATTTATATAATATAGCTTCTATACATGTATATATTCAGCACAACCCAGATCATCCGACCTGTGTGACCTCGGCACAACAGAATTACGTATGTCTAGAAAACTGATTTTGTTTCCTTATGTCAAGTATTTTTAATATGAAATTAAACCACTTTATTTTTTACAGATGTATTTGATTACTATTATATACACTGACATCTAGGAGCACATTATGTCACTCTGGTAGGTTAAGGTGAACGTTGATAAGATAGAAGATACCTTTCTTAGTTGTCTAATCTAAATTTGGTTTATGAGAACTATTTTTCTTCATAATTAAATGTCCATCCCAGAGTTCTGTTAACTGTATTAACAATACAAGTATTTACAAGTTTAATTTTGCACCCCACAGAAATTCCTCTTTTTTTCAATGCAGCTGGCATGACACATGTGCCTATGCGGAAGTTAAAAAGAAAATGCACCACACATGGCTGATCAGGAGAGGAAGCTGAAATCACAACAGCAGAGCCTAGTGTGCTATTTGAAGAGAAGAGGAAGTAGCACATTAACGTTGTTAGAAAAAAGGCTGGAGCATGATAAATCCTTCAAGGATGATGACCATCTGTGATTTGGCACAATTTTGTTGTTAGTGTGTTTAATTACGAGACACTCATTTTATATTAGACCCTGGTGAATAATTGTTTAGATATTATAGTTTTAAAATATTTTTTTTTAAATGTCCTTGATTTATGTTCTCCACTATACTGATGATAACAAGTGTTACCTTTATCAGAGAGATAGTAAGCAGTAAACTGCTGAAGGAAGTGTTTTCTTATAATAAGAAAAAGGGGGTAGTGACTAGTGACAAAGAAGAAATACCATGGGAGCTCATTATTAAACTTCCACTGTGCTAATCAGGTTATAAACTAAACCCACCTCTCGACCAAAGTCCTGGCTGGGGCTGGTGTGTGGTGGGAGATCTTCCTCAGCTTCTGGGATTTCTGTGACCTCTGCAGGCCCCAGGGTGTCAGCAGCAATACCAGTTACTGTGGCGTGAGCAAGGCTGCCTAAACCAGTACTACATTAACCACTACACTACACACACACACACACACACACACACACACACACACACACACACACACACACACACACACACACACACACACACACACACACACACACACACACACACACACACACACACACACACACACACACACACACACACACACACACAATTATTTTCATTTTCATTTTAAGCATTAATATAGAAAAAGAAGGTGGTCTAACTTGCTGTGTAGCTTACCCTGCTGTCTGTATTTTCCCAGGTTCAGCTGTTTCTGACTGTGTGGACTGCTCTTCTGGATCCTCTGGCTCCTCCACCAGCTGAGTAAGAAGAAGATAGATAGAAAAAGATAGATAGAAGAAGATATACAATAAATACAATTACATTGAAAGTTATGAGGGTGAAAATAGATATGCTAGACATAATTACAACTGACTGTAATGTTTTATGACTCACTGCAGCAGCAGGGGTTGTATCAGGTAGAGTGTAACTGGCAGCTGGTTCAGGGGGAGTAGCATCCTCTGTGAGGGCCAGATCATCTGCTGCCTCAGACTGTTTGAACTGGCTGGATACTGCAACAGATCTGAAAGTACACACAGCTGTTAAAAAGCATCATAAAACTCCTGACTGGAGCTGGATGGTGGGGAATATTAGCCTATTAAAGCTTCACTTGGCTAGTAATGTAGTTTCAAATGGAGCATTATTGCTTGTATAGTCAACAGAGAGGCACTACAAGTATGATTTGAATGTTAAGTTGAGTGCTTTTCTGCATTTCAAAATGTGTATTTATCGCAAACTTTTCATTTTGTTAAAATGACACCAAGGGATATTGGTTTGACCGTTTGTGAAGACAGAGGAACAGCCTGCAGTTGTGATGTGTGTATTATCAAATCATACTCACTCATCTTTGGTTAGCTCTGAAAAGTTTTCGTCGTCACTGGCTGTGGGAACGACAATCTCTTCCTTCTTTGAATGAGGCACAGAAGGCTGTGGAGCTTCAGTCATCCTCGAGCTCAGGATCTGTCAACAACAACCTTCCAGTTGGCTTTTTTGTGTATCAATGAAATGATAATGGTCCCCTATGTGGGTGCTCTCTTACCTTGAGTTCAGCTCTCAGTAGGATCTCACTTTCAGGTAAGGCTCCATCCAGAGGCATCCACTGGTCTAGGACAAGCTGCGGCTCAGAGAGCAGCGCTCTCACAGGGACTACAAGAGATCCCATTGGCTGGTCCCAGGCACTTGACAACTAGAGAGATATGATGGCAGTCAGGGGTGGAGATGGTGGAGATTCAGAACATTTACAAAATATTAAAATAATAAAAGCTAAGACTATTGCAACAAATGAAAAATAAACACAATATTTACACAAAATATAGTTATGTACTGTATGTCCCTGACACTGGCAGCAGTCTCCAGATACTGCACTACAGCACACTCACCTTCATTATGAGCATCTCCTCTGTGGGGTCGCGAACTAAGAAGTAGAACGCCTCTTCCCACTGAGGTGATCTGGAGCGATCACATACCTTCAGGCAGGAAAAGAGAAGTAGGTTGGGCAAGAGGTGGCACTTTTAACTGGGCATGTAATAACAAAGTAAATTGATTGTTTATTTTCTTTCCAATGGTGTTTTGTGCAAGCATTCGTCTGTGTGTACTTTTCAATACCACCATTGGGTGGCGCCAGTCACATTTGTTTTTATTCTGACCAAAGCAGCTTTTATAATTTTGAAAGCATTTTGATACATTTTCAAACACACTAATTTAGTTTTGTGGGAAATGTTGATGTGGATTTCATTATGACATTCTATTGACTAAATGATTGATTGGAATATTCATTAGGGTTAGGGTTATAAGCATGTAAAGACAGTGTAGGTGTTTGTTTAATTTCTTCATCACCAATCTCATACCTTGGTTTTGTAGGTTGTTTTACCAAAAACAAGCTCAACCCCAGCCTTGGGCTCCTTTCCACTCTTCTTAAACTGAACACAGAAAGACACATAACATAATGAGAGTAGTTTGTAGTCATCATCTGTAATTAAGGCAACAATGAGACAAAATCCAACTTCCCTTTCTCTAAAAAACATAGCTGAATCATTGCATCACAACATCCAACAACAGAGTAAGGAGAGGCAGAGGTTTTTCACTTTGTGCAAGGACAGGATGTGTTAATCAATATGTTCTTTCCAGACATCTACACAGCACACGTATTATTGTGTTTTTCAGATTCAAATTACAAGGGACTCACAGGAAGTGAGTGTGCTTGGTCCACATAGACAAAGAGCAGTGCTGCAGAGGGAATGGTCTTGTTCTTGTAAGACTGGAGAGATTGTGCTCGCATCACCTGCAGCAGAGAATCAAATGAGAAATACATTATGATGACTCACAGTGAACAGAGCATCATATTTGGAACAGCACAGATGTGGGAAGAATAGGCAATTGATTGATTAAGAGAGGAAACATAAACTGATCTGATAGGAATTGCACTTACTTGGTCCATGGTGGTATTATGGGACACTGCTGGTACCCACTCTAGTATCAGGCGAACACGTCCAGACTTTACGTCATTCAGGGTGTACCACTGAAACAGAGACGTACACTTAAATAAAGCCTGAGATTACACCACAGCCATTACTAGGATACAGTAAGACATGCAATACTGACCTGGTCTGTGAACTGGGAACGGATGATGTCTGCCACGCTGATATCGCACCTGCTCACAATGAAACACATTTGCAAATTTAGCAAGCATTTTAAGACAATAGCAAGTTAAATTAGAACCTTAAAAATCCCTAAATCATTACATCTAAACTATTTATAATTTCTAAGATTTGAAAAAAACACTTTACATATGTAATGGTAAAGAGTATAGAAAAAACATGAATGCTTGAGAAAACGATTCGTTATCTATAAATCAAATTACACCACGTATGGTAATAAACCTGTGATTTATCTTTATATCAATTTACTACATTTTGGGCTTTCATACTTGTTGACACATTGAGACAATTAAGCTTTCCAGTCATAGTCTGACAACTAGAAACCTCAGCATTAGACCTTACCTGCCCAGGAAGTCATCCTGGTCCATGTCTTTGTCAAAGAGCTCTAACTGCACCTCCTGTCCTGACTGAGGCCTCAGCACCACCTGAGAAAACACAAAACAGTTGAATAAAAATCAGGTGACTAACATTAAGTATTATCATTGTCATCTTTATTTGAAATCATGCTCATGGTTAACAATACACACCTCATACATCTCGTTCCAGACTGGGTTGAGATTCTCCTTGATCACGTTACTCTTAAATGCAATCTTTCCAACTGAAATCTTGGCGTAGGGGTCACTCTTGCCCTTCATCATACCACCCATCTTGTTGTCTTTGGCAACCAGAGTCTGGGCCTCCAACAGGATGATTCTCAGCAGCCCCTACAGGAAGTGATTATTTGATGTTAGATTGGTAGGCTCTATTTGAATTAAATGCGATTGTGATATGCATGTATTTGCTCCTGTAGATCATATTTTGCGATTTTACCTCACTGGCAAAGCTGAGGTCTGGGGAAGTATGAGCAGGCTGTGCTATGGCAGGGGTTGGAGGTTCTTCTACCTTCTCCTCAGTCACATCAGCTGCTGTTTCCTTTACATCGACATCTTCATGCAAGGTCACTGAAGACACAATAGTCTCTACAGGAGTGTCAACTGAACTTGACCTGAGTAAGAGAAGCAAAACAAACTTTGAATTGACTAAAGGAAAGACAGAGAGAAAGGGCAGACATTTTTGAATGAACTATCTCACCTCAGCACTGTGTCTGCCTCCTGTTTCTGCTTAGCAGGGGAAGGGTCTGACGTTGTAGTGACCTTAGCCTTATCAACTGCCCCGGGACATTTGCTGGGAATCAGCATCTGTAGTTAAGTTGATATAATTATCATTTTACATTGTTAACATGCTATACAGTAAAGCTTACTTATCAATAGCAGTACACCAAGTAGAAAATTAGAGAACTTCCTCAAAAGTCTCATAACAATGAATTAAAAATGTAAAGTGTATAGATAAGAGAGAATCAGAAATACATAGAACATCATGCCACTGAGTAAAAATAAATATAGATGTAGACGATAGGGACACATAAAATATTAGTTCACACAGTTCATAGGCAGAGAAAGAAACTGAGAAACCCATGTATTTTGAAAATGATATAATAAAAACTTAAAAGGACATATCATTTGTATTTAGAATAATACAAACAAAGAGCAGACAGAGTTATTCCACCTTGAGTTCAGCCCTGAGAAGAACCTGACTCTCAGGTGAAGCTCCATCCAGATGGAACCACTGGTCCAGGACCAGCTCCGGCTCAGACAGCAGCTCTCTGATGGGAACCACCAGGGAACCAATGGGCAGAGTCCAGCTGTGAGAGAGCTGGAGAAACAAAATGCAGGGTGATAGAAGAGTAAGCATCTAAATATCCGAGCTCATACTGTATGTGTCTGTGTGACCAAAACTCTTTCTGTGAAGACAGCATACCTTAACAACGAGAATATCTTCTCTGGGATCTCGAACCGGGAAGCAGAAAGCCTCATTCCACTGAGGAGATGTGGTGCGATCACACACCTTCAGAAATGCAAGTTAGTCAATATTACTGATAGATATAATGTCACTCTAACATAAAATATAATCAGTGCAATAGAAAGTACTACTCAATTATAATCTGAAGAAAGTTGGAACTCTTACTGTAGTTTTCCTGGACATTTCTCCAAGAGTAACGTCTGCTCCCACTTTTGGCTCTTTGCCGCTCTTCTTAACCTGAAGAAAGACAAACAGAACGTAACAATAACAATGTTTGTATTATAAACATTAACTACATTACCTGATATTATCAGTACAAAAAAAAGACGTACTGGTAAGCCATCAGCTTGCTCCATTAAGATAAACAATAAACCAGCGGAGGGAACAGCCTTGTTTTGGTAGGACTGCCTTGAATGGAACTGCAGAACCTGAAGACACAGAAAAAAACAAGTCAGAGCAGATCAGGAACAGTTCTTAAATCCACGATTAATCTGTAAATACCAACCTGGTCCAATCTGTCTGACTCTGAGGCTGTCGGCATCCATTCCAGTATCAGGTGAACTCGACCAGACTTCACATCACGGAGAGTGTACCACTGAGAGAAGAATTTAAATCATCCGTTATATAAAATACAGGAAATGTGTTTTGTGTTACACATGTATGTAAAGAAGGTTAATGGTCTAATCCAGTGGTTCTCAACCTGTGGTACGCGTACCACTGGTGGTACGCCAGCTCCCGCAAGTGGTACGTGGAGGAATCTGACATATAACATATTTTTTTTTTTTTAATAAATTTTTTTTTTTTTTAGGCTTGATTGAATAACATTAATTAAAAACTAAATCATACTATCAAAATACTACAATGAATGGAAATAAGTTTGAGATAATTGAAACTGTGGTTTAAATTAGTTCTAATAGGCTATTGTTGTTTTTAGATTTAGAAACGAAAACATTTATTTTATTTTATTTCNGAATGAAAATAAGCTTGAGATAATTGAAACTGTGGTTTAAATTAGTTCTAATAGGCTATTGTTGTTTTTAGATTTAGAAACGAAAACATTTATTTTATTTTATTTCTGGCGTTGCTAATTACGACCTTACTACCCGCTAACGTTGCAAGCAAGCTAAAGAAAGAAGAAAGCTGAATGATGTTAAAAACGTGGCTCAAAACGGGAGGTATTCGGAAGAGAGGTACAGAGGAGAATATTACCAGCGAAAGTGAACAAGTGAATGAGGAGGAGGACAGTCATCAACCGAGCACAAGCGCAGGCTCCGCAAGCAACGCAAAAGTGATATGCACAGCCGCTGNGGCTCGCTCAATCCACCAGCGGCTGTGCATATCACTTTTGCGTTGCTGGCGGAGCCTGCACTTGTGCTCGGTTGATGACTGTCCTCCTCCTCATGAAGTGACTCAGGAAGAAGGCATTTGCTCAAATAATGGAGAGAAGGCTGTGACCGAGGTCAAAAGCTGAAAAAGCACAAACTTGTCCTTAATTGTTATCTTTTTTCTTATCTCTTTTCTTTTTTACTTTGCCCCCACAGAAATGGCAATAGCAAACATCGGCAGACTGAAGATGAGCTATTAGCCCTTAGGCTCATCTGCTCCTGGAGGCTTTCATTATTATTGTGGAACTGAATTCCCAATAGGACATTTTCTGTTACGATGTAGGTTGTTGCAGGAGGCCTACATTCAAACTTTGGTATAGGTCCAGGAAATGACATGTGTGTACAGTTGACATTTGTTGTGTGAGAACAAGTTATTATTTTGTTCTTTATATTCTCACTTGTGTGGAGAGAGAGAGAGAGAGAGAGAGAGAGAGAGAGAGAGAGAGAGAGAGAGAGAGAGAGAGAGAGAGAGAGAGAGAGAGAGAGAGAAACTGCATTTTAACATTGGTCATATGGTGGTACTTGGAGAGCCGACTATTTTCTCAGGTGGTACTTGGTGTAAAAAGGTTGAGAACCACTGGTCTAATCAAAGTGAGTAAGACTTAAGGTATTTCATATTCCTTTATTCGGATCACACTCTTTGAAGCTAAACATGCAACAATGTGTTTGGCAAGGTCAATCCCACCTGATCAGTGTACTGTGAATCAATGATGTCCTTCAGACTGATCTTCAGCCTGTATGTCAGGATAAATGAGATTAGAATGTATTTTTGGGTCCAATTATTACATTTCAAAACTGGATAACTTAAAGCTATTGTACCTGCCCATGAAATCATCCTTCATGTCCATGTCTTTATCCAACACCTCAACATGCAGGTCCTGGCCAGGCAGCTGGGTGAGGATTACCTGAGTAGTGAAGAAAAGGTAGAAAATCTAAAAAGACACTATTTCACAACAAAGCTGTGTTCTTCAATGACTAACCGTGTTTTATTTACCTCATACATCTCATTCCATGTGGGGTTAAGATTAGTCTTGATAACCTGACTTGTGAATGTTTCCCCCCCAACGTTGATCTTGACATAGGGGTCACTCTTTCCTTTAACCATGCCCCCCATCATATTATCTTTAGGAACAAGGTTCTGGCCTGCCAACAGGTGGATTCTAAGCACTCCCTGGAAAAAGAAAAGACAAATAAATGAGATAAGACAAAACACAATTTGAAAAGCAAATCATTCCTCCGGTCGTCCATTACCTCCGTAGCAAAGCTAGGATGAGGAGCGGTCTGCTGTGGGAGCTGTTTGGATGTTCCAGCCTCCAGATTAGATGACACATTTGATGAAATGTGTTCCTCATCCAACCACAAGACCTATGTTACAATATAAAAGAGTCAACATAAATAGGCTGGAAAAAATGTGCCTAAAACCGAGAATCTTCTGTCATTTATTCTCAGCTTAGACACCGTTATACATGTACGTTTTATCTTTGATTCTAAGGTTAATAACATCCTACATTGTGCTGTCCTTTATCTCGTGTTTACTTATTGTTCAATCATTGGATTAGTAAATGGGACTAAATGCCATTTACCCTGAGGACTGTGTTGATATAGATGCGACTGGCAGATCCGGAGTTGTCCAACTGGAACCACTGGTCCAGAGAAAGATTAGAATTGGACAGCAGACGGGACAAAGGGATTTTCAGACTGCCCAGTGTCTGCACACGATCGGCATCCTTCACCTGATTGATTTAACAAAAAAGAGAGCCAAGATTAGACCACAAGACGTTTGGCTACCAGAATACCAAACGCAAAGATCAGTGTCAAGAAGATAATCTTATGAGCTGCACCTGAATGTCTATGTCCTGGTTGCGAGGGTCCTGGATGAAGAAGGTAAAAGCTTCCTCCCACCCAGGATTAATGGTTGTGTAACAAGTCTAAAGGCGAGAATAAAGGTGTGCATATGATTTAGAATTAAATGAAATATGATACAGATATATGGTGGGCCTTCCCAGTAGACATACCTTGCTCTCTCTAGTGATGTCCTGCACAGACAACTGCACCATGGGATTGGGCTCTTTGTTTCCCTTCTTCATCTAAAAAGACACACAAGTACAGACAAATGAACACACAGTAAGGCATGTGACAATCGGTTACCACAAGCAGAGCAAAAAATAGACTTTATCTACTACCCTGATAACACATGGTTAGTGTGAATAATAGTGTCTATATGGTTACCATAACAACAGCACCAACAACAGACAGGAAGTACCATACCGCATGGCACAATCAGGAAGTTTAAAGCTGCATCGAGCAAAACCGCAAAGACTGAGTTTCAATCCAAAGATTATTCCACTGCTGTGCCCTTTTGTGTATAACTTGACAACAGAAATAGAAATAGTACGAAATATTTTGTTTAAGAGCTCCGGACAAAGTTAGCCACACACATCCACGTTGCAATACTGTAGGGCACAGGAGGGTTAAAGGCTGCATCAACAACTTTGAGGAATGTAAAGACAGGTGGCAGTTACAGCTCTGCCCCAGTTTGAGCACACACAGGAAACAGCTCTCACGAGAGGGAAGAGGTATTTGACTCACAGGCAGGGCCTCAGCTTTGTCCAGATATACAACCAATATGGCTGAAGACGGTGGATCTGCAGTCTTACTGGTTACACTTTCATTCCTCTTTAAGACCTGGAGGAGAATGGCAAAAAATGGTGTCTGTTTTTTTAAAGTAAAAAAAAAAATCCATAACAAATCAGTGGAAAACTTGTGATACGAACCTCCTCTAGTCGATCAGTGCTAGGCAGCAAGGTCAACCACTCCAGTCTGAAATGAACTCGTCCTGAAGTAGTTTCTTTCAAAGGGAACCACTGGGAAGACAGGCCAGAAATACATTCACAGTCCAATATTAAAGAATTGCTTATACAAAATGTGACTGAGGAGGTCAAGAGAATTATACTTACATTATCAACAACGATGGATTTCTTCACAATGCCCAAATCCAGTTTGGTCCTAGATGGAAAAGGAGTGTAAGAAATAATTAGATAAAAAGAAGAAAATGTATTGATACAAATTAAAAGGATTTGAAAAAAGAAAGAGATGCTTTAACTTTAACAAAATGACATGACATGCAAAAAAAGGCAGTGTTCTTTTTGCAACTGGCCAGGAAAGTTGACATATGAGGGTGGCAGATTTAATGTTGGCACACAATAGACATGAATGTGAATATGTACCTGCCCAGGAAATCATCCTGGTCTGTGTCTTTGTCATATACCTCCACCTCCAACTCTTGACCAGGCACTTCATGGACTATAACCTGATGTACCAGACACATACAGGGACATGAGGACTGACAGAGGGATTTGAATGGAAGCTGGCTGCGGCACTATGCTACCATGAATGAAAATGAACATTCCTAGCTCTAATCCCTCAAATACAGAACAAGTGGCATGATATATGATTGAGTCTTCCAACACCTGTGCAATGATGACATACAGTACATTTAAAAATGTCCATACATCTCCCAATCTTACCTCATACATCTCTTCCCACTTGGGACAGTCTGTGTTGTCCATGTGTTTGGAGGTGAAGGTCTGAGGGCCAACCCTCAAAATGGCATAGGGGTCAGACAAGCCAGCCATAACCCCTTTCATATAGTTGTCCTTGGCTGCTAGATTCTGTGCCTCTAGTAGGTGGATGCGTACCACACCCTAAGAAACCACAAGAGGGACCAAGATGAAAGGTAACGTTTTGGACTGAGATGTATTATATAGTATAGTAGTATGTACTGCATATATGGTAATCTCCATTTATCTGTAGATTCATAGCCAGGCTTTACCCTGGGCAAAGGAGAGCGTAGTTGGGCCACATGCAGGCCTGGAACCAGGGGGACAACCAGGCGGTTGGGCAGCACCAAGAAGGAGGCGATGGCATCCATAATCATGCTGTCCGACATGATACTGAGACAAAGAGACAGCATTTTTATGGAAATGTACAGCAGTACTGCCTATATAATGCAGTATCTACTGTGTTAATAAAACCCACACATGAATACAAACATCGTGAAGTTGTGTCTTTTATAAGATCTTGGTTAATACTAGTGTGTAAAACCAATGAGAGCTTAGATTCTCAGCATTACTCACTTCAGTCCAGGGACGTCCAACAAATTAGTGAGTCCAGTCCAATTGATGTCTAGTTTCTGGGAAGAGATAAGACAGCTAAATGTGCTGTGTGTAGCAAATCAATCAGGATTACTCTGAAATCAATAGCCGGAATACAATACTCTACTGAGATCCATAGTGGTCACAGTAATGGGGGTTGAGGGGCAACAAGAAAAAAGGACAAATAGAGGTGAATGTGGATAGACCTACCGGCCGCTGGATGAAAAACATGGTGACTGCACCCACTATGGGAACATCTCCGATCAGAGGCTCAAGAATCACACGCATCATCCCGTGTAGCTAAGGACAGAAGCAGAAAGGATGTCTGTAAAAAATGTGGGTAAACACTAATAGAATGGCACATCTTGAGTTATGCCTGCTATTGACACGCAACATCTTTGTATAAGTGGCAAGCAACACTGTAATTCAGTCAAATAGTTTACATAAGCTTGAAGAAAAGACAGACCTGTATTCCCTTGACTCCAGCTTTGCAGAAGTATCTCTTCACCTCAACGTTGATCTCTACATTGCCAACATAGCTGAGGATACAAGTGAAACAGTGTCATCTAGAATAATGCCTTCTAAAAGCTGTGAGAGGTGACGGCAAATCCAAAGAGCAATGGATATACATTTACCTAATATATAGATCAAGCAGGACTTGTCCTTTGTCGTTCTCGGTGTGAGCCTTGATCCCTACAACCTTCATGGCCTGCAGCAAAGAGAATACACCTTTTCAGCACAATATAAACAACATGCATCATTTGTGTGAAGTTTTACAGCAGTGTCATATTGTATTTAACTTATCAATGGCATCACCTTGTCTCCCATGTCCACTTTTGTGAAGCTGAGGGTTTGGAGGTGGTTGCTTGAGGCTCGGATAGACGGAGCAATGGTTTCCACCAGCAGCTTCTCAAGGTATTGGCCGACAAATGGCCACACCTGCTGCAGCACCTAGGCAGACCAATCAAAACGCTATGGTTATAAGCTGCTTTTATTAGTTAGAGCATAACTGACAGTATTTACACCAGTAGATCGACAGTTGCAATGACAAGGGGTGACAATGCAGCAGAAAGTGGGACTACTATGAACTACTTTGATATTTTAGCCACAGTAACAAAACGATCTGTCAAATGCCTTGGCTTAAAAAAACAAAACAAGAATCACAGCTGTTAGTTGTCTACTTTCTTACCACAATGAATCCTGTGCTGTACATGTGCTCGCTTTTCACAAAATAATGTAATGTGATAATGAATGTTGCTACATAAACATATTAAGTATTTAGTACTTTGTGGAAAGAACTAAAAGCAGAGGCACTGCTTGTTTGTGTGACTGTGGAAAAAAAGAAAACGAGTTGGTTTGAGTCTGGCATAAGTGAAGAGTGAGTCATCAGCCGCCTGCTCTTGGGAGGGATGCAGCTCGAGCAACATGGGAATCTGCTGACCTCCCCTCCAGTAACCAGTCTTAAATCTCTCCTTTGTCTCGCTCTCTGAGCCTTAGATCTCGTGGTCCTGTTAGCATGAACATTTTTATTGCTGTATGTTTATATTATTGGCTGTAGTTTCTCTGGGCATGAAAAGCAAAGGGGGTTAAGGAGGGGGGGACAATGGCTGCTGTTTTATTTAGTTAGAGGGGCAGCTCCTCCCCCTTCCTGTGAGCTAGAATGTAATGAAATGGAAATGTTGAGAGTGTTGCCTGGCACTGAGCCCGCTCTCTGCAGTACAGACATCGTGGCTACAATAATGGGGGTGTGTCTTTTTTATGAAACATGGCAGCCGCAGCAGTGCTACCATCCATCAGCTAGCACCCGCTTTTACCCTAGCATACTCTACCAAGTGTCTATCAGCAGAACAGCTGAACAGACAGGCATGTGTTTGCTGTGGGCTTAATAGGGGGGGAAACCCTAGTGTGTCTTTGCATTTGTAGCACTCTGATAAACCAATAAAATGTACCTTATTCAGCCATTCAACCTTCTCAACATCTGGAAAGCTGACCTGAAAGAAAGAAAAACAATGAGAGTACTTACTTAAATTATGCATAGGGCCTGATAAACACACAACAGGAAAGGGAAGTGATTCAGAGGTTACTAATGCAGGTCTGGAAATGTCATTAATAGCATTTTTTATATAATTTCAGTGCTTTGTGCACCAGGTTTTAAACTGTTTTCCAATATTTATGAAAGAAAAAGGAAAGGAGATAAATGCTGCGACTGTCCAGATTATTTAAATGTAATCAATTGTCTCCTCCATTTCTTTATAAATGTTTAAACATGACATTTGTTTTGCACAACAGAGAGCAATATGGACATGCTCCTTTCTTAATGCTTTAATAAGGAGCCTTCGGCCTGCTTATGCAAGATGAAAATGAAACAAGTACCCACAGGTACCTCATTTGGGTGTGGCAAGATGCTCTGATTAAAAACCAGCCCATGTGGTTTCAGCATTTCCATTTAGGGTAGATTTCCTCAGGATGTATATGTCAAGTATAACTCCTGCACATATTCCATCCAGCTTTTAAGCTGAAATTGCAGTTGCTTAGTTAAAGTCTTGTTATAGTTGTTGGAATGCACTAAAACTGTTGTTGTTTTGATCCAACAAGTTAAGTTTAGAAAAACAAATGTTACCATGTTGGTAACTGGCTTAGCAAAAACAATGGGTAAATATAGCAGAAAAGGACTTCTATACACCTGACTGCATGCATCAATTGCCCATGTTTTATCTGCAACATAAAACAAGTTTTAAAAGGATTATAAAAAGGCACTGACTGACCTAATTGGTTGTGCCTGTATATTATTGTCAATGAGGAAATTATTATTTGGTAAAACCTTTAAACAAATATAAGGGATACCAGGATCCCATAGGATTATTCACATGACTGGAACTAGCCTATGACAGAACAGTTAAGAATAGAGTAAAGCTAATATTTACTGGGATCCTTGTACCTCAGATATTATGATTTTAGGGTCCTCTGCTAAGCGTTGTCTTGCTATACGTAACGTGGGGGTTACATAAGGTCAACATTGGTTAAAGAGGTTAAAGTTGTTTTATTGGGGAGGATTTTTTGATGATAATGTAACACACTGACAAAGGTAGGCTAATTTCTTACCCACGCAGGGAGGTCTCGCTGCTTTTTAGACACTTTCTTGAATGTGTATTCCTCCTCGTTGTTGAGCAGCTGTATGGCTGACTTCAGGCGGTTCTCCTTGGCTTCTCGGGCATGTTTCCATCCCGTGTAGACCATCATCCCGAACACCAAGAGGCTGGTGCTGACACGGTAGTACCCTGCCAGGTAGACGGGCAGCAATGCGCCGAGACATTTTCCAAACGTCCAGAGCACCGCGACTGCGCTGATCCCTTTGGGTTTGGGACCCTCGGCGGGGATCAAGGCTTTCTTCTCGGTGTCCGCTGTGCTCACACACTCGGTGCCCTTCGCTTCACTCGGCGCTGATTTGTCGCTTTCCATTGTTGTATTAGCTAGAAACACTCACTTATGTTACAGTTAGTACAAATATTCAGTTTAAAAGTGCTGGTTAGGACCAAACGGTTACTTAACGTGTCATCTCCAACGTCAGCTAGCTACTGTTTAACTGAGCACCAGTGCACGTCGCGTGTACCCTCGCTAGTACACCGTTTGTCCGAGGCGCATCTTTAATAGTAATATTTGGTATAATTTTTTACTGTCTGAGCACGGGGTCCAGGAGAAGTGGCACATAAATTCTGCCCCACCCATTCCCTTTATCAGGATAAAAACACGCCCCCAGTCTGAAGCAAAAAATCCATCTTTGACTCTTTCGCTGCTGAGGCAAGACACTAATCCAATTTATAGTAATTACCGTTATTACTGCAGCATTACGTTAGCAGAAAGCTACAGTTTCCATATTATTCAAGGGTTCTTTTAATTTTCTATTTTCTATGTAATTTGACCTGCCTGTCGGAGCAAAGCACAGCTGAATATACAAAAAAGTCAACGCTTCCTGTCAGATTGTTAACCCACCAGCACCTCTTGTCAGTTCTTTCTGCTGCTCCAGTTTATTTAAAAACAGCAGACTTGACATTCTTCTCAATCCCTTAAATCCAGTGTGACCACACAAGCCTGGGCTGTGCTTCCAAAGGTACAACAGCAAATATTCCACTTGTTTAAAGAGCCACACGGATATGAGGCTACTGAAGAAGCAGATGGTATTATGTTGAAGTTTACATAGTGACTCCACCCAAATAACTCAAGCAATGGGATGTAAACAGCATTTGCCACAAGAAACTGTGTGTCTCTGGGCATGACTTATTTATCTTACCTGTGTGAACAGAGCATATCAAAGTAAGGCAGCTGTAAACAAAGTGACAGATAACACAAGATTCATTGATAGGCTGTTATTATTTTCCTTCTTTTTTTTTTTAAATATACCATAGTTGGTTTTCACCAGATACACAAGCATATCGTCTTCAAAATGACAGCACAGCAGTATTGAATAAATGGTAATTGGTACATTTGGTACACAAACTGTTAACAGGTCGGTCAGTCTGAAGGAAAATTGTCTTTGTAATGTTGCCATAAAACTGGGTGTCTTTATCCTGCCCTCTGGTGGAGCATTGCAATTGTCAATTATCTGACAATTTTCACTGTTCTGTCTTTAGTTGAGTCTCAGAAAGCATTGAAACAATCTTTTTTTTAAAATCACAGTTAAAGGTGGGGTAGGTAAGTTTGAGAAACCGGCTCGAGATACACTTTTTGTTATATTCCATGGAATGCTCTTAACATCCCGATAGCAATGAATATCTTAAGTGCTTTGACAAAAAATCCATAAAAAAATGTCATCTGTGGAAGCCGTGGTACTGTAAAAAGCACGACCAATCATTTTAGCCAGCCCGGCCAGTTTTATGGCAACATCACAAAGACAATTTTTTCCGGTTGTGTATTTTCAAATTCTAACGCACTCGAGCTGGTTTCTCCAAAATTACCTGCCCCACCTTTAAGAATGCTAGAGTCTGATGTGTGGGTTCTACAGCCCTGCACTTTATCAGTGTGGGAGAGTGGTGATCCTCATGCTTTGACTCACAATAGGGTACGACACCATTGGGGTGGTGGCGTGACTCATGGTGATACCAGGCATCGGCTGCGTCATGGACACTGCCACTGATGCCACAGATACAGTCACCGGGGCCATAGAAACAGGTGGCGCCATTCCTTGGGCAATGGTCTGTACAAGAGCGGCTGACAGGGGGGTGATCTCAGGGTTGAGGTGAGGCAGAGGGACTGAAGGTTGGGCGCTAGTAGGGGGCGCTGAAGGGGCGCCGGAAGAAACTACCATATCTTGCTGGGTGACAGGCCGAGGTTGCAATCCAGCGCTGCTCAGGGTGGTGTGAGTCTGGGCAATGCTATGATTGTAGGAACCTATTGCACCCAAAGGGGGAACCAGACTCTGCTCAGTGGGCACAGGAGTGGAGGACATCGTCATCACCTTGCCCTGGCTGCGGAACTGGGCGTTCTGATCCAGAAGAACCTCATTTGTGGCAATTAGATTTGAAACCTGAGAAACACACAAGACATGGATTAGAAAAAAGTACAAGGCTCCATGAAAGTCCACTGTAAGGAATTCTGGCTTTGCAGCAGAAAAAAGGTTCTTATAAAAGTTGACTTTTGATTAATTATTATAACTGCTTTAGGTCTAAACATTTGCAGAGAGACATGTTTTCTTTACATTAAGTTTGTTCACCAAGTTTAAAACCCAGTTTTAGAAACTGCTAAAACTCTTACATTGATCAACAGTTAAACATAGGACCCTGAATATCTAACATTTCAGGTGCAATTCAAAAGATTATTAGAACGATTAATCGTTAACCAAAATAGTTTATGTTGACAAACCACTAATGTTTCTTCATATATGGTTATGACATTAGATAAGAAGTCCTGGTTTAGATGACAATGATTTGCTTCCACTACACAGCCTTCACAGTAACGGTACATTGCCTATAATTTGGTAGCGAGATATAAATGAAGTCAGTCCTTGTGTGACTCAAAATGACACAAACACTATACAACCTTATTTAATATAGTCCTTTTTACATAACCCAGTGTACAGTATAGATTACAATCATTCAGTACATGAAGCAAACAATAAGATGGATCCGATACAATAGCCCACAATAAATTCTACCTCTGTTGAGCTAATAAAATGTGATTATCTGTTACGACTTTGACTTTGTTAACACATTGTATTGCACTGTGGTATACTGTCAAATGTGGCTGTGTATCTGGTATTGATGGTTTAAAATAAATAAATAATGCTAAATAAATCTATATATATATGTGTGAATATTTTCGAACCTGGATTTCTCATAGGTCTATTTTCTTTTGTTTAAGTTCCAAATTGTGTTTCTTTTTATTTGACCATGTGTTATTCTAACCTGCTTCTTCAACTCTTCCACTCTTTTCCTCAGCAGGCAGTTATCTTCCTCCAGGAACCTGAACTCCAGAGGACGGGGTGGCAAGGTGGCATGAAGTCCCAGCTCGTAGTGCACACCTCCAGTCACATCTGCCAGGCGCAGCCCCTCCAACCGTCGCCTCTTCAACTGTAGAGCAGTGTGGTCCATAGAGGCCTCCAGAGAGCTTGCATCAAACAGCCCACTTTCAAGCAGAGGGTCATACACTGAGCTCCTTTCATACCGTCGTTGGCCTGTAGAATTCATGGACAGACAAGTGCTCATCCCACCTACACCTACCCCCCCAACTCCTGTGATACCGGGATCTCTGCAACCGCCCAGGATGGGGCAGCCCATCCCCATCATGTTACTTCCACTTCCACCTCCCACAAGTCCTTGCATTCCTCCACAGGGACCTCCTGCTCCAACACCTATCCCTCCCCCAGCATTCACCATTCCAGTGGGCCCTGGCCCTATCACGCCACCCACTCCAACCCTTGATGGCTCATATTCAAAGTCTTTTTGGACATGACGAAATTTACACTTATTGCTCCTCTGGCACTCTCCCTTTAGAAAGTCTCTGCAGATAGGGACTTCCCCACGGCTATGGGGGAGATCGATGGGGGACAGGCCTAGTCGTGCTGCAACTTTCCCTCTTAGTCTGAGGGGTAGCTCTCCTGTTTTCTTGTAATAGTCCTCATCCTCTTTAGATCCGTGGACAAAGCGGCAGTTGGAGCGCATACACTCCTTGTTCTGGTGGTCATGACAGAAAATGAATTCATTTTTTTGCACTCCCAAATCTGGAACTTCGTTAAAGTCTGGGTGTTTAAAGCGGCAGCGCTTTCCCCTCTTGCAGACATTGCGTATGAAGTCCCTGCAGACACCTCCTATTGCCAGTCCTGAGCCTTGCCCCCCACCTCCACCATTCCCACAACTGGTACCATTTCCGAGAGCTCCTCCTCCCCCCATGCTCCCAGAGCCGTTGCCACCTCCTCCTGAGCCCCCTCTGCCCTCGGCTGAGCCCCCTGCAGACCCAGGTCCTCCTTCCTCACCCAGACTACCCCCACTCCCACTGCCACCTGACAGGTAGGAGCTGTCCCGATCAGGCATGGCGCTTGGCCCAGCTCAAGGAGAAAACAGCACTCATGTGTGTGAGGGGGGTGGGCGTGACCTGCCAAATATGAAAAAAATACAGGTGAACAATACAGGAATAGTTACATTTTTTTCTTTAAAGTATTGCGATTTCCTATTTAATGATCTACAAGACAAATCATATAACCAAAGTTAGATGTTATCTTCACAGATATAGAATAATTTAGATGTGTATGACCCTGCTATGTCCATCATTTAATCTGTTATGGTTCAACTTTATATGGTTAGGGCGGAAATATTAGCACTGGAGAACACCTGGTAAATAATAAATAGTACTGTTGTTGATGTTGTTTGTTGTTGTTGCCACAAGTTTGGCAAAAATAACACAAATGGATTCACATCATGCTTAGCTAAATTGAGGGTAGCTGGCAATGAATAAGGCACACTCTCGTATCGTGTACCTGATTAAGATACCTTAACAGTAACCTATATTAAGATCGTATTAGCTAGCGAGCGGTGTCTAGCTAACTGGCTAAGTGCTAATGGTGTCTTACCAAATAGAAACTAGAAGCAGGATCCAGAGAATAGTCAAGGGACTCCCACGCAGAAACGTTCTGCTCCTATCCCCTAAATAATGATACAGCTGTCTCGACTGACAAAAGCATTAAGCTACTTATTTTTATTATTGGAAATGTCTTCGAGGCCCTTGGTGCTGTTTACCACATTTCCTAATGCATGAATGCTACCGACGAAGAAGACAGGCATCTTCTTCTCCGTTTCTTATGTGTGTTGTTCTGCCCTCTAGTGACGATAGTGATCAAATGCACTGAAGTATGTTTTTCACTTTGTTTTCCTTTTGACTGAATCTATCAAATCATTACACGGTTTAGCTGTTTTATAGAACACTTAGGCATTCCTCTTGCTAAGCGAAGCAGAGCTAAGTTAAAAAAAACAGCTTTGGAAGGGGCTTTATTTATTTGATACACTTTCACCACCAACCACCGATGTGCCTTATTTTTGGTTGAAATAGGCGGAACAACTTCTCAAAGCTGCAGGTAAACTAAACCCGTGCCTCGGGTTGGACAGAGTAGCATCCACGACTGAAAGCTGCTGCTGCTGACGTGTGGACTAGCAGTAGCATATATTATGCATGAAGATGAGCTGTTGAACCGCAATATCGTTGTACTTCCAGGTAACTTGTGTGTGTGTTGAAGTTCCTCATTTGTGCTCAGACGCCCAGCATGGCAGTGCAATGTGTTTTCCACTTGATGCAAGCCTTTTTTGTCCTGCTACTCTGCTTATCTGAAGCCTCAGAGTTTAGAAGAAATTACTATGATACTCTCAATGTTGAGACCACAGCCACTGACAGACAGATAAAGAAGGCTTTCCGCCATCTGGCTGTAAAATACCACCCTGATAAGAACAAGAGTACCGACGCAGAGAAGACTTTCAGAGAGATTGCTGAAGGTAAACAAGCCTGCAACACACTTGGCCTTTTACAATGAAATGTATATTAGATATATATACAGATGTGGGAAGTAACTAAGTAGATTTACTGAAGGAATGTACTTAAGTACTATTTTGAGGTACTTGTACTTTACTTGATTATTTCCATGTTATGCTACTTTGTACTTCTACCCCACCATAACTCATCGTGTACTTTTACTCCACTAAATGTATTTAATACCTTTAGTTGCTTTCAAAATGTTTGATTAATAATGTGAAATATAAACAACAATTAAATAAGACTTTAGTTACACATGGAGTAAATTCACAAGCTACCCTGCTGTATACAAAGTCATTCAAACTAGCTGTACCTATACCAGCTTTGATAACACTTAAATGCATCGATAATTATAATCAAAACATATCATATGTAATATTCTGAAATGGACCAATCTGCATAATGAGTACTTTTACTTTTGGTACTTAACGTTTATTTTGATGCTAATACTTTTCTACTTTTACTTGAGTAACATTTTAAGTTCAAGACTTTTACTTGTAAGACAGTATTTCTACACTCTGGTACTTCTACTTTTACAAGTACTTCAAGATCTGTACTTCGCCCATCTCTGTATATACGCTTATTTTACTAATGACATTGCTTTTCATTACGTTTAAAACAGCTATAGAGATAGCTAATTCTGATTCAGCTAATTCTGATGCAGTTAATACAACAGCGCTGCAATCAATCCAATCATCATGTAGGTTATAGGTTCAGTTTGAAAACAATTATGGTTTATGAGATTCAACTCAATTGTTATTTTTGACTTTGTTTGTGGTGCTGGTGAAGTGTATTAATATATTGCTGAGCCATATTGTAATGAAATGTCTTTTTATCAGCGTCACATCTACAGTGACAATTAAATTGTATCATCATTTTGTTTTCATTTCTTTAACGTTTTAAAAGAACATTATAACCTTTCTAAAATTATTGCAGGACAGCCTTATCATGCTGTATTGCTTTCAGCTAGGTAATACACTCGGAGTATTTCCATAGCTCTTTATCACCCAAAGAGTGATACCTTTGTTTTCTGCTCCCCTAGCCTACACGGTGCTCTCCAACAAGGAGAAGAGGAGGCTGTATGACCGTGTGGGCCACGAGGCTTTCCTAAAAGAGGAGGCTTCTGTTGACCCTGAGGATGAAGATGAATCAAGCTTCCACTTTCATTTTGAAGACCTCTTCCATGACTTCAATGATAGTCCTTTTGTGGAGGAATCAAACTTCCAATGGAGCTTTCATCAGGATGTGGAGGAAGAGGATGGTCCATATGAACAATACAGTTTTGAAGGGCCTGGCTTCAACTTTTATTTTGGAGATGATGATGAAAATGAAGACTTTTACTACTAGATTTCCCATATTTTAATCCTGTATTCTGTATGACTGTTTTAATGTGTTGTCTTTTAGTGATACCAAAGTCTTCTTATTAAATTGTTACGTCAGTATCTGTGTCCTTTATTCAGTATGTCAAATTTCAGGTAAATAGACTAATGTAGCTGTTTGTTTACGATAAAACTTGTAAGTTGAGTGGTTGTTTACAGGTTTGTTAGGTTGACAGTTGGGAGAACTCATTGGATAGTTGTGCCACTGTTCCTGTGTGGGTGTGTTTAAGGTCCTAAGTTACTGACTAACACACCATTTACTCATATTTTTCCCTGTGCCAGCACTTTAGATCTGGCACTGTTTTACTCTATTTCATACAGGACCAGTGTGCACTTTGACCCAGAGGATATCCTGTGCATTCTCAGCAGTTGGAGCGAGAGCACACTAAAGCCAGCACAGGACAAAAGATCTTTACAACTTAATGCACTTTTATCCAGATACACGGAGAATCAAGCATTCTAAAAACAGATACAACAGACTGGAATAACAAACTTACAAGCTGGAAAATGATGGTAAGAATGCCTGAAATTTTTGTTTTTGACAACCTCTATGTGTCATATGACTTTTACTCCATGGAAACATTCACATATACAGTGTGGAGTGGACTGAGTGAGGGTTTTACGCCCTTTATATTTAGCTTGCATACCAATGTAGAATTACTTCCAGCTGTTGTATTAATAGAATTGCTAGCCACATTTATTTAATTACAGGAAGAAGTGAAAGAAGTGACATCTACTCTTAGTGTCGACATTCAAAGCATCAAGGTAACAGAGATGGTGAAAGACGGGGACACACTTACCTTCCTTATTGAATCTGAAAAGGTGAGAAAAAGATGAATGTACTTACAAGCTTACAATATGAAATGCATCTTGATTAACAGGGAAATCCAGTTTTGTTCAGACTAAATGTCAGTGGCTTTGGATTAAAGTTTCAGCAAAATGAAACGTTATGTAATTATGGTATTGCAAGAACAGAATGTTACAATCGCATGTTTCCTCTGGTCTGTGCCAGCTGTCTGGGACCGGGGTGTACCATGTGGACCGGACTTACGATGATTTTGAATGGCTGCAGCAGCACCTTTTCTCTCAGGAGGAAGTGTCCGGGATACAGGGAGTCATAGTCAGTACTTTTTACCATCTGTGCAAACATTTCTGATAATAACAAGAAGATTGCAACTGAAACATCTCCAGTTTGTGCTTTGTCAGTGAAATGACAAAGCAAGATGTGGATTCTGTAGAACTGTTGAAAACTTCCTCTTTAAAGTGTGAGTGTTGCTTCATGTAATCTACAACTAATTACTGTAGCTGAGCCTTTGTTTATAACAAGTACAAGGGAATGATGTATTAACACACTTTTCTTACTGACAACATCACACACTTAAATGTTAACTTTATGTACTCACTGTTAATGCTTCCTCCTTTTGATTCCTTAAGCATATTATCCTTTCCTTTGTTATGAGGTAGCTGCTTTTAGGTCTGCCATTCTGTCGGCTGGCCCCAGTACTGTAGAACATTCAGTAAAAACGTTGTTGTCTGAATGGATTTTGTTTGAAGAAAATGCAACAGTACCCTGACAGGATGTTTTCTTTTTGACAATAACTTTGAAAATAAATCTTATTTTGACAAAAACTATGGATATTAATAACATTGTACTTTTTTTGTCTCTTGAAGTTCCCTCCTCTTCCAGTTAAGGCTCAAGTGAATGCATCTGCCAAGGTTATAAAACAGCTTGGTGAGTACAACCTAATTATTTTTCTCAAAAGTAAGACTTCAAATGAAAACAAACCAAATAGATTTCCAGTTTCTGTGTCTTTTCTGTAACACAGTGTTGAGTGTGATGAAAATGTTGTTGTTTTCCTGCAGGTATCCTTGGTTTAGGAGAGTGGCGGGCGTACTGTAAAGCCATGGAGACTTTTGTCCGGCAGATTGCCGCACACAGCATACTCGGCAAAAATAACGCTGTGGAGATCTTCCTGACCAGCTCAGATGTGAGTGGACACAAGTAAACAGCAGCCTGTTTTTTGTGGTACCCTTTTATGTTATGTTATAAAAGGGTACAACGTGATCCCCTTTTACGAGAGAGGCAGATAATAAAAGGTTAGACTTTCACCGACAATGTTGCAGAAGAGAGTATAGAGCATGTGATAAATACAAAACCCTTTATATATGGAGGACTGAAGGCTAGTTTCACCAGAACTAGTGTTTTATTTATGTGCAGGATGTCAAATAACAGCTGTACGTTTCAAACCAGCTCCCCTGTGATATCGAACATATATCAGTGGTGGTAGTTACCAGCTAACTGTCTAATACTCTGATGCTGAATACGTTTATATAATCATTGCTTTATCATAGTGTAATTGTAACAGTCTACACATTTTTTGACTTAAAAGAAGGGAGTGCCAGAAGTAAGACGCAGCTATAGTGGAACTTTGTCTCTACATAAACAAATGGGGGGGATACAAAATTAAACAGGCTGGTGAAATGTCACAAAATTAGTGCATGAAATGTTGTGGAGGAATCTAAAGGGGGAAGTGAGGTCCTCGCAAAACTCTGAGTCTGCTTGGTGTGCCTGCAAATGGCATCAAGAGGTTAAAATAATTCATGCCAATAAAGCATATTAGATTGAATTATTTTGATACCTTTTGTTTAGGCGGGATATTTAAACAAAAAAGAACTCCTCTTGTACGACTGTAGACTTTAACAAAGAATTGTTCCTCAGGTGCTGCACGTGACACAAACCATTTTCATGAGAAACAGGATGATATAAAAATAATAATAATATCAAAGTAAAGAGTGCACAAATTGAAGCAATGTATCACAACTCTGTATCATAAATGTAATGTCATAACAAGTATACACTGAGAAATATTGCCTCTAGACTGTAAAAAAGTCAGATTTTGTGTCTTAGACGTTTCAGGGTTATACTTGTCTGACTGAGTTTCATTGAGTCTGCAATGCTGTGTATCAAGCTTAAGAAATATGGGACAAACATATATTCTGATGTTCTTATAGACTTCCACTCATGTTTGGAAGATTTCATAAAACTTTGTATTCTTTTTAAACAGTATTAGTATTAAAATATGTTGTGCTCTTGTGTGTAGCCGCCAGGCAGACAGAGAGTAAGGAAAAACATTTTCAACCGCCTGAGTCAAGCCATGGAAGGGATGAGGAAAGAAGGCCATAAGGTACACAACTGAGACTTATACAATCAGAATGTACAGCCTAATCACATGCATTTTAGTTTAAACCACCATAATATCTATGTCACAGGATGTGGACGAGTTCTTTCAAACTGAACGTGATCATAACCTTGTTTTTACGGGCTGTGCCAAGACTGCAGCTGAGGTGAGCCAGTTAGTTTTTTGTTTGTATATGTCCTCCTCCTTTTTTATTTTTTCATTCAACCAAAAACACTATGGTTGTTTTTTTACTTTTGTCTTTCTTTCAGAGATTTTTGGATGTGGTGCAAACTGAGCAAAGTAAGACAACTTCATTCAAACTTTGGTTCTCATTATTTGGTGTTATTTAGGATTTATTTGTGCTCAGATGCAACAGCCGAAGTCTAAAGGAGGGTGTGTTAGTGTATTAGTGTCCATCCACAAATCAATGCAAAATAAATGTGTCTGATGTAAGTGTGTGTTACATGTTTTATTTTGTAGAAATAGCAGTTGCATGTGGGCACTTCTCAACTGCTCTGCGTCTCTGTGTGGAACAGGGAGAGGATCCTGACAAACTGGATTTCTCTAAGTGAGACAATAAAAGCTTTGGTAGCAGGCCAAAATCCCACACACTTAAAATAAATACCTCTCATTGTGTACAAGTAACAATAAGAGTATGAAAAACCTTTAACAAAACTCTCTTCTGACAGGGTTTGTGTGAAGCTGTCCGAAGTCTTTGATTCTATACAGGTAAGTTGTTTGGCCTTTTCAACAGGAATATATTCTCACAGCAATGCCCCATTGCTTTTTCAAATTCACTGCTTAAAATGTGCTTCTGTTTGGGCAGAAAAATGTGACAAGTGTCGCTGAGAACAACGTGAGTACTCTTGGGCTGGGCCTGGACCTGGAGTCACGTTACCAGGAGGCAGAAAAGGTGTGTCTTCTAGTTCTAAAGTCGTTTTATATTCATGTTATAAACCTTGAATCATGGCCTTCTATTGAAATATGACATGTCATAATGACACCATTTACTAATATAGTGTGCATGTGATTATAATGTCAAAATCAGGAGATGCTCTACAGGAGGACTTGCAAACTAGTGGAGTTAGAGACCACCAGAAGGAACGCAGAGAAGGCCAAACCAGTAAAGAAGGCTGCTGTGAGTACTTTAACATCAACTGTCTCATCACAACCAAGATAGGTTTTTAAATATTGAAGAAGTTTTGCCTAAATAATGAACAATAAGTCATCTGTGGGAGCTCTCAGATCCGGGTCTTCTCAAAAGGAATTGCAAACAGGAAACCGCTGCTCATGATGGATCAATTATTTGTCATATCAAGAAGAAAACTCCCTTTTTCACAATAAAAGCTTAAGATAATGATATTTATATTACTTACCTTTAGTAAAAAGTGAAATAAAGTAATGTGTTGCCATACCACACTGTGCAATAGGCTATATCATTCTTTCATGTGACCAGCAGGTGTCAGTAGTGCTCTGCTGATGTGATTCAGTAGAAGCGTATAGAGCAGGAAAGCTGATGAGAGGATGTTTAATGCAAGTATAATATCTATGAAGTATGTAATGATGATAACTGCTCCGCCTGTTCATCAGATGGAGGAGGTGAAGAAAGCAGCAGAGACGGAGTTTGATCACATATCAGGAGTGGCTAAAGAGGAGGTAAAATACCATATTTCAAGCAGGATTCTCTTTTCCATCATGTAACATCCTGTTTGTTTTTGATTAACCAACCAAATGTATTGACATGCATGTTGTGTGCGTCCCTCAGATTGCACGGCTCCAGGCTGCGCGTGTGAAGATGTTGCAGCAGGCTCTGGTTCAGTGGTGTGAAAAGCAGCTTCTTACCGCCAAAGAAAGTGCTGACCAGTTCGACCAGCACCTGCAGGCCTTTAGAGGGATGGCCTAGTGACCCCACTCATAATGAAGCATCCTTAGTGTGTCTAAACATAGCATCATACACCCCAAGCATGTCCTTCACCCTATTGTGCTGTAGTCTAATGCCTGATCAGATTAAATTACATCCAGTGTAAATAAAGAAATGTAAGTAAAAGAGAAAGGGAACGCTTCCTGATAACAGCATCCTTATAATGTGTACACACTCACCTTAGTTCTGACTCTCTTCAATCACACTCATAAAAATAAAGCCCCAGTGCAAATAATGGTTTTGATTTCCTTGCGGTGGACTCATTGTCTGATGAGGCTATTGCGTGTGTATTTGTACCATACTATAGTTATACGTTTGTGCTGAGATTGTATTCTGCTGCTCTCCAGCCACCACATAGGCCAGGGTCACACCAAATAAAATGTGATGAATTGATTCCCAAAGTACCTGCTTGCCTTTGTGTGTGTTTCTTCCTCCTGGATCGTTAATCAGTTGGTTTGACAGCTCCTGCAAGGACATGGCAGCAAGGACAATGTGCTGGCTTTTGGTATGGCTTTCGAAACTATTCTGGCTTTTTAATATATGTTAATCATCTCTATCTGTTTTCCATATGATTGTATAAACCCTGTAGTGAGGTCTGGTGTAAAACCTAGGACGTACCTAACCGAAACTTCTGCTCACGAGCACAATGTCATCCTTTGCTTCTCTGTCTGCTGCGGACTGCAGGTCCATATCTCAGCACTGCTATGTGCTGCAGCTCATCTTTTCCGGCCTGTAATCTCTCTGTCGGGTGAATAAGGAGGAGTGGTTCCCATTGGAGGAAATGAGTCAGACAGAGATAGATGAGTGGTCTCATATGAAGAGAGGAGGTTTGGCTTATTTGACAATGAAGGAGTAGATAAAGGGCAATCATGCTGTGGAGTGCACACTCAAACAGAATGAATAAATTAGTAGACTCATTTGGCATAGTCTTGAATCAAATGAAAGGCTGTCTAGCCTCGGCTTTGGTTGGCACATGCTGTCCGTCCCTGAGATACATATTTGCTTGATCGTCTCGTAACCTGATGTTTATATATCTGAATCTCCACCTACATAACTTCTGCTCTTCCTCAGCCTTTTTCTCAGCCTCAGATGTTTTTCCTTTAGTATTTTATCTATTGAATTAAGGTAGAGAATTGAGTTATGAACCAAAGTATCTGACAAATTGAAATGTAGAGCTGCTGGTGGCACTAGAGGAAAATCTGAGGTTCACCTGGCCATCATGTAAATCTCTTCTAAACCACTTACTGTATAGCATCCAGAATTTGTCATGGACAGTATTTGACATTTCAATAAAAGCCAAAAATGTCAACCTGCTGGTGGTTCTTAAAAAAAAGTCAGGGGAGCCATCCATATCACTCAAAGCCTGTTAACCTCATTGCGGCACTAGAGGGAGTGTAAGGTTACCACCTAAATCTTTAAGATTCATCCTCAGGAAACAATATTTCAGTCTGGATCAAAGTATGTAAATGTGCCAACGAATAAAACATTTGCACAAAAAAGCAATGGTCCCCAACCGTGCATGTTAATACTCCGACCTTGACCTGCTTAATACAGCTTACAACAAAGCAAAGACAGCTGTTCTAGGAACATATCTCTGTTTTAATACAAATTGTACAACAGTAGATCAGTCTTCTTTACCCTCTACAATTGTATCGTGTGCACATCAACCTATTTGAAAAGCACACTTAATTTTTAGATCAGATCACCTAGTTACTGAAACGCCAGTCAAGCTTTTTATACCCGATTTTATGTCCTTGGGGTTATTACAAAAAGACATTCACTCTCCTTATAGTACACACATTTATTGATCATTAATCCAGCAATTTCACCATTTAGGTTTTGCCCATAATTTATTGGTTTATTGGCTTTAATGAGGCCCATTAAAGTTTAAATGTTTATGGAACATTTTTATCATTCTGTGGCTTTATTTCTTTATTTGATAGCTTTAGAAACAGGATGATATAATACAAGCCTGTGAGATTTGTGGGATGACGAACAAAAAGCATTATGCTGTACTTACAGTGAGTAACACATATGGAAAACAATGTATCTTTGACAGGATTCTATATTTTGCAACACTATTCTTTCTTTGTTAATATCTAAAGATGTGATGCTTCCATCCCTGCTGCTTGTAACTGCACTATTCCAAATGAGTTTCACTACAGGGGGCCTCATGTCTGGTGCTTTCATTTTGGGTGGGAGCAGTTAACAAGCGCACAGTTGAAGGGAACACACACACACACACACACACACACACACACACACACACACACACACACACACACACACACTTGCCTTGATCTCTCCGCCCTATGATCATGGGTCATGCTCTCAGCAGCAGTTAAGGGCTCGTGTGTCTGTCTGTCTGTCTGTCTGTCTGTCTGTATCCACCCACCCACCATTGAGGTCACTGATGTCCGGACCTCTGTAATTTTTTCGAGGTGTATATAATAAAAGTCGTGAAATAACTGCACATAATTAACAGGGTTCTTTGTAGTACTTCCATTTACTGGCGGTGAGGGCGCTGCACAACTACGTAGCCTCGATTAAAGCAAACAGCCGCAGTCCGGATTTGTAATGANGTTGTTGTTTGAGAGAGATGAGTCCCAGGTCCAGACAAGATCCCGTTTGTGCAGTTTATTCCGGGGATGAGCAAGAGCTACAAGGCGGAACAGGTGTGTCCTAGGATCCCGTTGTTCTTTAAGCCTGCTTGCCTGATGTGGCTTCGCTTTTGTGCTGGCTTGGAAACACCCTGGTAAAAAAACGTTTGCGCTACCTTAGTGCTCTGGGCTTCCACTTCCAACCTGTCTCCAATGGTATACAATTACACCAGGTGCTCTATCACCTTTAGTGCCCAAAACATGCCTTCAAAATAAAAAGCTGAGAAACTTATGAGACGTACTAAGAATACATTTACAATAAACACTATAAAACAGCAAGAAAATAAATGTTAAACTAGTAAATAACTATAAAGAGATATATAGCTCCAACACCGCTCAAGCAGAGACCTTCGAACCTAGCCCTTCCTGCGCACTCTTGGCGAGGTGCTAAGGGGGACTGGGCCGCCGACGTGGCAGGCCGACGTGGCAGCCGACGTTGGCAGCCGACGTGGCAAGCCGACGTGGTCCGTCTCCTCCATGATACTTCAAATAACCTCAATAGTTATTTGGTACATATTATATATTTTTATCTAGTAAATTTTTAAATGCAAACATTTTTACTTTCCTTGTTTATTTATTTCTTTCAAAATGTTCATTTTATATTTACAATTGCCATGTATATGTATGGCTGGCGGCAATACAGTTTTACATTTTTTATTTGTATTGTTTAATGGCTTGCCTTTGATACACATTTTTTTTGGAATTGTATACTGCCATCAATAAAGTACTTCTTTGACTTATCTTATCTCTGTTGGTAATGAATTGCACCCAACAGAAAAAATCAGATTCACATAATCTTGATTTAGAGAAGATATAAACATACATGAATTTATAAAGCAATAACAAACACCATCAGTTAGGAAAAAGTTTGAAATTGAGTTTGCTAGCTTGAGGTCCTCTAAAACATTATTACATGTTTATTTTGTAATGGTATTAAGAATACATAATACATGTAGTAGAAATTGCTCAATTGTAATACCCTCGTTCTACTAGACTCAAACAACACATTCCTTATATATTTCAAAGACGAGAGAACAAAAGAAGAAACCTATAACCCATTCAAGCAAGCTTTTAACATGTCTAGAAGAAAGATTGAGGTTATATTTTAATATATTATTTTATGTTGTGGATACTTTAGCCTCCATCCATTTTTACACTTGCATTTATGAATATAGTTTTGCTGTGTTTTACACTTTAGTATTTATGTTTATAGTTAGCTTTGATATTCGCTTAATTTATGAGAAAGATTTTCTTTTCATGATCTGATATTTCCTCAAATGTTCTTATTATGGGGCAGTACTTACTGGTGCTTGAAATTCAAATATTTACTAAATATTCAATTCAGATAACAACATTTTTGTTTAAAACATTTGAAAAACACATGTATATGAAAAAATATGTATTTATGTTCAAAACAATGAATACAATACAATGCATATTTAGGTATTCAGGTAGCGCATCAAACCCTCTCTGATGTCAGTGCCCTCCTCCTCTGCACCTTGAGCCACTGCTACCCCAGGCTCTGCTCTCACTTTCCTTCTTGCTGTGATAACAAGCCACACACCAAGAAACAAGTAAACGATCGCTTCCACATCGTCCATTGTTGTGTGTGTTTTGTGAGTTGTGTCGCATTGAAGATGACGCCACTGCAGTTTTACCCAGCGTCGCTCCGCCCAAAAAGCCCGCCAAAAATCAAATCGCCCCACCTACACTGCGTTGCTACCCCATGTCCTAAACTATAATGGAAATGCGCCACGGCCTCGGACGGCCAGCGAGGCAGCCCGAGGCCTGAGCGAGGACGCTTAGGGACGGTTAAACGGGGCTACCCCGCTGCAGTGGAAATGTGCCATAAAATTTGTTCATGAGAACCTTTTTTACCCCCTTTTCAGTCCCTGCTAGAGAGCAGGTACTTTCGTGGGAGAAAAAGGTTCTTATGTCTGATTGGCCTGGTGGAATGCGCAACCACACCCCGTAAAACTCAAAAAAAGTTTGTGAAGCCGCCATTTTATTATCCTCGCATAAAAAGCCCTATAGCATTACGCACATATTAGCCCAGCGCCAACGCAGAGAGACTAACTTATGCACACACAAAAGAAACACATGGAGCGGTGGAGATGAGGAGGCTTCGTAGACAGCTGCGGGAGTCCAGCAGCTTCTACTGAAGCCGTCAACAACTCCGGGGACCTAGCAGCGAAAGAAGAAGAAGTGACGTCGCCGGCTTGCATTTGCTCATCATTGATTTTGAT
>NW_011333197.1:308811-342104 GCF_000735185.1 Notothenia coriiceps | reverse complement strand
CCCGGCTCTTCGACCACAAGCTGTGCGTTTACCAAGGCATTGTAGTTCAGTTACCAAAGAAGAACAGCTCTATCATATATCTATAAAAAACTTCCTTCAAGCCACCTCTAATCGAAACAGTTTTGAGAACAGTTTCGAGTGTACTTGCAATTGTAATAAGTGGTTGAAAGAACGTCTACCTTAGATGACTAGCACTGGTAAAGTTTGTTCATTATTCTAATAAAAGGAACTACAGTTATTATATATATTACTTGTCAAAAAATCTAACAATTTCCACTGGAAGTATGTTTTACCGTGAAATACATGCAGAAAATATGTAACTTATACACACGGGCCACAAGGTCCCTTGAGTGGTCCACAGTCTTTTTGTGTTGGGAGGAGAGAAAAGAAGTATGGGGTCCATCTAGAGCAATTTTTCCCCGACGTTGCTAGACTATGTCTGACTAGGTCTAAACTTGTGGAAGATACTGCAGTGTCTTCACCGCGATGCCGATAACCCGGTTGAGGTGTTAGTTCCTCCTCTGTCGGTGCCTGTAACGGCAAGCTTTCGCGACCTTGCGAATTCCAGTCGTATACGGTCTGGCACATCTACCACGACAAGAGTGTCTTAGTCGGGTACTTTTCTGTCACCAATTAACTCGCTTTAATGCCTTACCATTTTACGTACTGACAAACCATACAAACTTGTATTTTTCATATTTTATACGGAATAACCTCCAGGATGCTGATTAATAAGTTTATATCGTACTATCCAGGTGAAATTATTCGAATCGTCACAGGTTAGGGACTCACGCCTTCGCCGACCCTTTGACTCCTAGTCGTGGAGGTTAGGACTCCGGTACCAAGAGTCGTCCTTTGGCTACCTGACAGGTGAGGGGTTCATCCTTACCAGGAATGGGGTTCACTTCCTCAAGTTCATAGAGCCCCGAACAAAGGCTCACCCCTGTTACCTCGCCTCTACCCGGCCTCTTAGCCTCGTCACCCTCGCCAAGACGTCAGCGAAATGGCGTAGCAACACTGCTTTCTCTCGACTCGGTCTTCCGTTTCGGAGGAGACAGATGGCGCGGTAAAAAGCAAGGTGGGAGGTCGGATACCAGTACCTTCCTGACCCAGTACTGGCTTTCTTGCTCCAGCACCTTGTTCGCCGGTCCTACCCCAAAGAGGCGTCCCACCGCCACAGAGGGAATCCCTATTTCCTCTTCAGTCAGTAGGCCTTCCCTCAGCCTCAACTTGGCGAGGAGGAAGCGCAACTTTCCTGCGGTCAACTCACCAAGGCCCGTGATCAATCCTACGTGGACCCGCGGAGGGATACCCCTCCACCAAGGGTCCGTGCAGGTCGACCCTCTCGGGTTCCCATCTGATCCGTCCACCTGCCTAAATAGAGAAGCACCGACCCTCGCGGAACCCCTAGGGGTCAGCTCGACCAACTTACACCGTCCTTTTCTTTCAAACCCCGAGAGACGACCTTGACATGGCGGGCGCCTGGGCTGGATGCCTATTCGCCCTCTTCTACCTACCTCCTCACAAAGTTAGGTCTTGTAGGCGCTGGCCAGCGGAGCTCCGAAACAGAGGATCTGTTCGTACGGGAAAACCTCCAGAGGCCACGGCTCTCCTCTCTTATAAACAGAGATATCGCCTCCCAACTCACACCCAGCCACAGCTCCGTGGGGAACGACCCGTCACGACACTATAAACATATTAAACATATTAATATCAAAATAAGAAATATATTTCATTGAGGGATTTTAATGTAAAATCTTGCACTAATGTACATTCTCAAAGATATTGAAGTGACAGTTATTTTGTATTGATTGTTGTGATTTTATTTAGGTCTTAATGTGTGCATATGCAGCTACTGTATAAATGTGTCTTTTGATTGTGAATATGCATTCGTCTCTTTGTCCCTCTCCCCCTGTCTCATTCTCAATTCTAACAAACTTTTAATGAGTCATCATAATCTGTGCAGGGCAGTGATTAGATTTAATGAGGTGCCTACAACCTTGAGTTGACTCAACTTGGGGCAACACGCTCACTCATTTGTGACAGAGCACAGCTTAGTCTCGGACCTTATGACAGAAGCACCATGCTAGCGGATACAGTTTTAATTTGCTATTTATTTTTATTTTTATTTAAGATGTGCGTAATTGGCAGTAAATGTCAAATCCTGCATGTACATTAGTGGGGTGGGTTGGCATGGCAACGTGCAATTGTGTGTTGTCATTGCAACGGTGTGTGTTGTCATGGTAACATGACAATGTGTGATGTGATGGTAATGTCACACTGTTTGTTGTCATGGTAACAGCACATACAAGTAAATTAATAACATATTAAGCACAATATGAAGACATGGGAACAGGCGGATAATTAATCTACTCCAACAATAGTTTATTAGATTATTTCTTTATTTGTCAAGATTTAACATGCCAACAGTAGTTCTTATGACTTATGATACCGAAGTTTTATTCATTGATTTATCACAGCAACATATAAATCACCCATTGCAGATTTATGTCTCAAGACACCAAAGAATGAGTATAGTTTTAAATCATATCACAGGCCATTGTACTCATTTAACTGGTGTGGTGTAGTTCCTTGGGACAGCTGAGTCATAAGGTCTTCGTCACACTGTGTATTCAGACAAGCTATTGCCTTACTTTACTCTAGACATGCTGGTCTCTGCAGGCCATAGGGCGGTGTGCTGAGTGCTGCTTTTCCACCAGTAATGGGCTACTTTAGCAAATCAGCTCTTAGAGCAGGTTTTCAATGGGATGCTCTCTCTCTCTCTCTCTCTCTCTCTCTCTCTCTCTCTCTCTCTTACACTCTCTCTTATGGCACATTTCCACTGCAGCGGGGTAGCCCCGTTTAAGCGTCCCTAAGCGTCCTCGCTCAGGCCTCGGGTTGCCTCGCTACGTGGCGCATTTCCATTACAGTTTAGGACCTGGGGTAGCAACGCAGTGTAGGCGGGGCGATTGGCTTTTTGGCGGGCTTTTTGGGCGGAGCGATGCGGAAAACTGCTCTCACTCTNCTGAGCAAGTCTTTAAACTAAAATCTGATCAATTATATCGATAATTCAGAAATTATTACTAATAATTATTTAATAATTGGAGTTTGAGTCACTTAAAGGGGCATCCCTTTAAGTGACTCAAACTCCAATTATTAAATAATTATTAGTAATAATTTCTGAATTATCGATATAATTGATCAGATTTTAGTTTAAAGACTTGCTCAGTGGGATTGTTTGCAGCGTAACATTCCTACAACATTTCACTGGAGCTCCGCGGGCGGCAGATCCATCCAAAGACAGATTTCTTCCACCGTGCCTTGTTGTACATTCTGTACACTTCATTTGTTTTACATGCGCGGTTTCCCTTTTTTTTTTTTTATATTGTGCAATGTTATATACATATTATATAATCACGTGGCTGTACATTTTATACTGTAAGTCTTTGCCTTATTTTTTTCTCCTGATGATCACTTCATGGTCATTTTCTTAAGATGAAATCTTGTTGTATTTTTCTCTAGGCAACCATGCAACTGACAGGTGATCTTTGACACATTACTGGTATTTAGTTTTTGTATCTGTATTAGCTGTATCTATTGAAAGGATGATTCTAACAATAAATGATTACATTTTGGTCTCAATACCACTATTAACATTGTTTATTTTATTTGATACTACTTTGACAGTCTCAATCGGTAGTTTTAAATACTGGGTAATTAATTGGTTAGAGTTCATTTTTGTACCAGAGGTGTGACACATGACTGAAGATGTCATCACATTCTGCATAATGTCATGTGATCACCGGTGAAGAAAGGCTCTTTGAAATCAGTGATGCAGAGTGCAACGACATCATTGGTGACGTCATGCAGAATGTAGTGACATCATCGGTGACATCACAGAGCCTCTCCTGAAAGTTTGCAAATAGAACTCAAATAGTAAACTCCACCAAGCAAAAGACTACCAAGTGCTTGCCCTTTGTAAAAAAGCTGATCGGCAGCTTTGATACCTTGCGGAGCATGATCACGTTGTGACGTCACTCCGAAGTGATGACGTCACCGATGAATACTTGAAATTATTATGGATTAATTACTAATCCCTTTTGTATGACAAAAGCTTGATACACAAGCCGCTTGCCCTGTGTATCAAAGCTGATTGTCATCATGCTGAGTGGGATGATAATCAACTTTGATACACAGGGCCTGGTAACTTGCGGAGCACGATTGTCATGGTACAATCCTGTCATGGAAAGGTCAAAAAAGCAACAAAAAACACTGAGAGCACAGCAGCTAACCCTGCTCAGCGAGGGCAGTGCAGAGTAGACTGATAAGTGTAAAGATACACTTTGACAAAAGTCCCAAGAGGCCTGTATTAAATACTCAAGGAGTTTAGATAAACTGTAGGATTACGTAGGGCAGTAAGCGACGGCTCGGCTATTGCCCCGATATTGTCTCCTAGTCGGTGGTGAAACGGAAAAGAGAGGCTGAGCAAAGAAAAAGCTAAAAAAAACAAAAAAACATACTAGCTCAGTAGAGAAAAAAGAAAAAAAAACAGAATGAAAACTGGAAAAGTGTGTTGTTAAATGAAATTAAAAGTGTGTTGCTTGTATTTAAAATACAAATAAATACAAATAAAATTGAAATTTGTATTTGTATTTACTTGCACATCTCAAATCATTCTCTTGCACTATTTTATTTATAAAAGATGCCCTTACCATCTGTAGTTTATACAGCTTCACAAGGCGCAGCCCATTCTGTAAGTGTAACACAGCACAAGGTAAATGCTACAAAACCTCTCAGCCCTAAATCAACCCTAATGGCAGCACTCTACCAGTGATTTGGATAGAGGATATTATATAATTTTTTTCCCTTGCAGAGGATCACTACACCATTGCAAAGCATTAGACTTGCTAATTTACTCCATTTCTCTGTTCACTACTGAATAGAGCCATAAATATTAATACTTTCACACTCCCCTCCTGGCAGCTTGTCGTGCGGTGAAGGGATTGCGGGTGATGGTATGATATTGTTAATTAGGTTTGCAGGAATAATGTAAGCAGCGAACCTCTGGACAGGCTGACATGCTGAGGTGATGACTTTCCTGCCGTTCCTAATACACAACAGTGTTCTCTGAATATACTGCAACAGAGAAAACACTAACAGGAGACATGCGGCGAGGCGGAAAAACTGTCAATCAAACTGATTTCACAACATTATTTGCTTTTTTCACATAAAAGGCTCCAATTAAATATAAAAAGGGGGAACACATTAGCTAAGAAATTGTAATTATGTTACAGTGCAGTGAATATCAACAAGTACATAGTTCAGAGTGGACACTTGTCCACACAGATACAAATTCACCCATTAGAGTAAAATCAATTACTCATCTGTTTTTCCACCACAACGTTGACCAGCGTATGAGGGCACCAACAAACACTCAGGCTCTCGACTCCAGAGGTCATTTTGTCACATGTCATCAACATGTGGCCCTTTGTTCAGTCTCCATCATCAATAGCTAGCACACTGCGCTGCACTGCATAACATGTGGTTACTATCAAATACTATTGTAGCAACAGTAGGAGCACTGCAAAATGGCAGAGGTGAAATAATTAGTCACATGGTAGGTTATCTGTTTCATCCAAATCTAAAGGGTTTTTATTATACTTAAACCAAACTAAACTAGGGTGGTTTTAAACTAAACTAAACTAAACTAGGGTGGTTTTAGTGATGTAAGAGAAGTTTCAGATGTGCTTCTCTGCAGGTCAAAAGGGACATTTTGCTTAAGAATTCCAAGAAAAAGTGTTAATCAAATAGATAATACTTTTTTATTTTTAACCACCAGCTACTTTACGGTGCCCGTGAAGCTGCAGGATTCACATTTTTGTTCAAGGACACCTCAGTGGGGTGATGCTTGCTGCCAAAAGGGCTCAAACCAGGGCCTTCTACAGTAGTTAAAGGACACTCTGCTTACTTACAACCTTGATGTTTAAAAAAAACATACAAGGGCAAAGCAACCAGATGGAAAGTCATCCCAAGCCCTGCAGCAAACAGAGGTGGAGCATCTGTTGCAGGGATGTATCCAAGCCCACTTTTAAACCTCAAAACAAGTCCCGCCTCACCTTTCCTGCTGCTGTTACATGACGCAGACTTGGCAAAGAGATACAGATGGGATTGCAAATGCCCCCCGGATCACTTTGAGATAATGCATGCGTCTCATTAAACCCAAGTCAGATATAATGCATGGTAAACTCCCATTATAGTTTGATTAGAAGGCATGGCGGCTGCCGTCGTGCTAATTGTGTTTTTAATCAGATCCTGCCTGCTGCAGAGAAAACAAGAGCTGAGAGAGAGGCAAAACTAAAAGAAGAAACAATGGAAACAAGCTGAGCAAGCAGAAAGGATTGCTTCTCTCTCTAAGTATAACAGTGAAACTGTATTGTTTTTGGGCATAATGAAAGTATATGAGAGTGGATTTTAAATGGATTTATTTTACTGTTATTACTTTGTTACTGCAGAAACAAACAATTTGATGGAACAAAACCAATGTAGAAGCAAAAAGAGAGTTTTATCATTTTAATGGCTCTCCTTTAAACTTCCAAAGCAAAATTGTGTATTTGTGTTTTTCAGGCACAGTTTTAGTTCTCAGGTGCATTCTATATCAGCGACATTGATAATATAAATAGCATTGTTTTTTTCTATTTATGCCTCATGTTGTCCAATATAACTAATAGTCTGTATTTACTCACTATAGCTATATCATGAAAAACTCTGCAATATAATATAATCTTATTTAAGCTGATTATAGGAATTTGTCTCAGGGGATTATTGAAATGTTTTAAAACTGCCTGTAAGGAAAACAGCTATGCCTTATAAGTTACATTATCTACAATCAAACGGATAATTGACTGATACTGTCAATGTACATGTATGTGTCCTGGAAACAAATGAAATATAAGGTCACACAACTTTATGTGTAGACCAATATTGCCCGATATTGAAATAAGTGTTTTTCCACACAGATGGCTCATGGCTTTTTAAAGTATCATGGTGAGGCAGAGAGGGCTCTGCAGCTGCCTCTGAGCTTGCTGCTTGTTCAGACTCTGTGATTTATCTTTGCCTCCGCACATTTTCGAGGGCATTTCGCTCAGCAAAGTCGAATCAAGTATATTTGTGTTGCCAAACATCTCATACACTGTCTAATTGGCTTTAAAAGGCACATTAATAGTGGCTACTATATCAGCCCAGGCTCTCTAAGAACACAACAAAATAGTTGGCAACAAACAACATTAGTATCTACATGGAAAAATGAACAGTATGTTATAAAAGATTCATCAGGAGATGCCATTCAAGGAGAAATATTCCCTCCATTGACAGTTAGGGATGTAATGGGAGTTAATGAGATGAACATTACACCAACAACATCAACAACAAAAAGAACATAAATACAAAATAATAACAACAACAACACAGAGCCCAAATGTTGGGATATAATAAATCACATTTAGATATATTAAGACAAAAGTGATCAGTCCCAGGAAGTATGTGAAAATATGTTTTCATGCCATTGAAGAGTTCAATGGAGGTCAGGTTGGCTTGTTCAAACAACTGCTGGACGGTGAAGCCCCCTCAATATTGACAAAAAAGCGAAAGGCAATAGTGAAATAGCCCTATTTCTGAGCTGAGGCTGAAATACACCGCAGAGACTGTTAAATCCCGTCAAATTTAGAAAAAGTATGCACACTCTTAAAACAGCAAGAATAAATAGGTTCCAAGTCTGGATTTGATAATCAAAAGGAGGGCAGCTTTCTCGAGAGCAGCTGGGACTTTACGACAAAGAAGATGGTATTAAATGGCTCTGCATCCTGAGGAATCTTTCTTAGTTTTGAGGCCAGGAGGCCTGTCTTTTGGGGTTTAAAGCATGTCCTGTAAAGGGACATACAGTACCGGTTTTTTTAAGGGTTGTAGAAACTATTATTTCATATACTAAGAACAGAACTTTATAATCAAGGCTTACTGTACATGAATAGGAAGCCACGGCTAGGGAGCTAAGACTGGATAAATGTGTCATTATAGTGACAAACCTGACCCTTTTTGGGGAATCATATAAGCCAGAGAAAATCGCATTAGAGCAAAATGTGTAAGTTAAGGGGGTATTCTGTGAGGAGGGTTGTGTGTGAGGAGAGACTGTGCTGCTTCTCTCTCTGCTTTCTCTCTCACTCAGCTAAGCCAAGGAGGGACAGAGGGCTTTGCAACAAGACCTGATGAAACAACATTATTCTGCTGATTACAGCAGTTACAGCACATCTCCAAAAAAGAGGTGCTGAGACAAAGGATTAGGTCTATTTTTTATTTAACAACCTAAACATTTCCTACTTTGATTTTTAGCCTTGTTCACAACAAACACACATAGTAGAGAAACACAGAGGCGAGGCATGTGCTGTAGAAAGGAAGGTACGTTTGTGAGAAAAAATACTTTAAACTAAAGGAGAATAATTAACACTGGTGTGATTTCGTGCAAAGTTACAGGAAGGGTGCCAAATCTGGCAGCAATGACGCCGGCTCTGCCAGATTCAGAAGCACTCCTGTCAGTTTTAACACCCTGAATCCAGAGTCAAATAGATTTTTTTTGCTTAAAAATGACATCTCAGTTGGTCTAGATGTGTAGTTTAGTATTGCAACTATTGCAAAACTCAGGGTGAGAGGAAACAAAGTCATTAAGAGAACATTTTTTAATGAGCTTTACGAGCTGCACTCTAGTTTTCTCTCCGCCAACACATTGCTCTATCCCTGCCTTTCTAACAGCGTAAAGCAGCCAATTAGAGGCTGATAGAGGTGAAACAGTAGAGGTGGGACAATTAAGGGAAATTTAGATGAAAGATATTTCTTCTTAGATGTCTGCACTGTTATAAATCATACTTTAGTCTTAGAGCTGAGGGAAATATTCTGTGATACTGAATGATGAGGGAGTGTGTACTTGTCTGAATGGGCTTTCTCTGCTGATATTGGGGAATACAACAACAGTGGTTGTCAATGAGTAAAAAAGGTAGATATTTACTTAGAATAATTCTGTGGCATGTAAGTGTGATCGGAAGGCTCCAGATGTAACTTTCGTCTATTAAATCTCAACTATTAAATCTGCTTCAATTACATGTGTTAATACAAATCTATTCCAGCTATCCAGTGGATGGCACACATTTGTTATGGTACAAGACAATGTGCCCTTATTACTTTGGCTTCTGACTTTTAATATATTTTGTTTGATAAATTGAAGCATTGTTATGAACCATGTACAGCCTGAGAGCTGCTAACATGGCTCTACAGAGCATACACACAAATATCCACACCCTAATATTATGCATAGGCCTACACGCACGCACGCACGCACGCACACACGCACACACGCACACACGCACACACACACACACACACACACACACACACACACACACACACACACACACACACACACACACACACACACTTCTGTTTCAGGTTAATCCAATAATTTGGCTCAATAGTGGCAATTTAGCAAAAAGTAGATATACAAGAGAGCATTGTGTTTTTTTTTTAAACCCCGTAAATATAATAAAACACTATAATTGGTTAAGTCAAAGTAAGCGGGGTAACAATTGAGACAGAAAAAACGTATGCAATTGAGCCAAAACAAAACAGGATAAAGTTTAATGCAACCTGCAAACACAAATCAGTGTCAAGCCCATTGCAGACTTTTAATCTGAAACAATGATCAGAAATGCACACAAAGCTCCCTAATCTGCTCCGTGTAACAAGTGATGAATATGAATGAGTAGATGAATATAGATGAGAAACAATATTAATATTGATGAAGGCAGTTACTCCTCCCTCTGACTGATGGTGTGAGGGCACTGAGTGGAACCAATCCATCATCATAGAGCTACCACATGATTGGCAGGCAGGTCCGTCTCTCTTGTCAGAGTACAGTACCAGCTCAGTGTGTGTGTGTGTGTGTGTGTGTGTGTGTGTGTGTGTGTGTGTGTGTGTGTGTGTGTGTGTGTGTGTGTGTGTGTGTGTGTGTGTGTGTGAGAGAGAGAGGCACATCTCAGAGGAGGAGCTGTTGGTCAGCTGACCTTTGCAGTGTAGTAGTCATGGAAATCTCTTTGCTGCATTTGTAACACTTCACTTGAATCTTGCTCTGATGCAGCTTACGTAATTAAGAAGGGCTGGTACATTTGAATCTGTAGTAAACAACATTTAATGAATGCATCTACCCCAACAGACTAATGGCATCGCTACAGGATGTTTGCCTGGATGATGAATTACATGCAAAACAAGCACATGCATTTTCCTTAATGGTTTTATTGTCATACACTGATTAAACTAACGCCAGAGTTTAATGAGGCAAGCCAGTCACATGGCAGAGGAACTGATGGAAGTTATAGGACAAGGTCAAAGGTCAACATTTCTTATTGACCTGCTGTTTAATCTATCCTAAGGAGTCATCTTTTCAGTGTCACGCGGCACTCAGTCCCGTCGGTTTTAAACTCCCTCTGAAACAAAAATGTCTGTAGCTTCTCAGTGCTTCATTACAGAGCTAATGCAGCATCTCCTGTTATACTGCTGTGGGATCATTTACTACCTCTTTACCTTGTGCTTTTCTCCATTTACCCCTGGCCACCCATTACAAATAATGAGTCAAGAGGCACCAATGGCTGAGTGGAACGCATGGTTCGTCCACCATCTGTGGGATATCGACTGTGATGGCCTTGATCCCTGCAAGACAGAAGAGTGTCTAAGTCCAAACTAAAATGTCTGCATGAACATCTACACATTATTGCTTTACCAAAGAGTCACAGTGAGTTCAAGGGCTTTCATTAGAGGGCTGAGGTGCATATTTGCTCTTAGAGGAAGTGGATTTGTACTGATGCTTACCATAGGCTCCGGGATGTACACTGAAGGCAGATTTGTTTACAACCTTGCAAGCCTACATTTGGTTAACACTGATCTATGAAGCATTGATAGATGATCTATCAACCATTAAATATAGGTAATTGTTGAATATTCACATACCAGCACATTAAATACTCACTTTCCTATTAAAAACAAAAATGTGTCTTCTACTGCTTCATAAAGGAAACACATAAGTGTGCTATTGCCCTACACATCCAATTCTCCGCCAAATACATTATCATACCGTATTCCTCCATTCCTTTAATAGGGTTAGTAAACCCTCTATTGTTAGAAAGTGGTTATTTTCATATAGGATATAGAATGTTTTTGAAAGCTTGAATGCCTTCTTCATTTGAAGTAAAATGCTTTATTTTCTTCAATAACAGGGAACATATTTGTATTTTGTGTTCTTTGTGATCTGAGATAAACATATTATGATACAATCACTATTATCAATCTTTCACTTCCCAAAAACTGTCAATCACAGATCTTCTGCATCAAGGAGTGTATTGACTGTGGCAAGCATCCCCGTGACAAATGTGGCTGTGGAAATTGTGACATGTTTTTGTGGTGTGCAATGGGCTATGACAGGCCCAGAAACAACTATACCCTGTGTCATGAGATAGCATGTCAGCACTGTGTGTGACATTCCCTCTGGGGCACAGTCTCTGTGAAAGACCAGTGTCCCTGTATAATCGGGTGTAAGGGCAATTTCAGAGAATGGCCACAAATTATAATTAAATATTTAATTAGACCCCATTGTGCACATCATTTGTGAACAACTCATAACTCATGGCTACCAAAAATAAAGCGTTACGTGATCATCTCTAAAAGGAACATAATCAGCTTACATGGATGAAACTCTTTGTACATGTAGCCTCTCTAAAGGCTCTTAGCCCTCCAGAGGTGACATTACTCTGGCGTTGCCCATTTGTGTCTATTTTCTGCTTTACAACACACTTGGCAAGCAGCAAATGGCCAAAATGAGCTTGAGCAATAGAAGTCTTTATCATGAGTATATATGAAATGGCCAAAGCAAACAGAATGGCCTACGTGAGATCATGCACCACATTCTTTAATTGGTAAATGCCTCTAAATTCAGACTTTAGTTTAAGCAGATAGGGAAGGATAAATATTTTTTAAGCGAGAAACTGCGTTCGTAAGTGCCATAAATCAGAGTTTTTTCCCTATGGCTGTATTGTAGAGCCAATTAGTCCGATGGATGTGCAGTGTTATCTTCACTCTGGCTCATCTCCACTGCAGGCACATACAGCCCCTGTAAACTACTGCGGCCGAATGGGCCCAGATAACATCAGTAATAAAGAACCTCAGTGCCGATATTTCTGCCATCTCCGCAGTTAAAAGAGAAAGAACAGAGTTTACCAATATGTGGTGTCGTATATACTCTCATCTTATCATATCATGTAGTACCACTCAATACTGGAACATTATTGAGTGGACTGCTTCTGCATCCTCTACATTCTCTAACCCTGTTGTTAAACTGACTGCTACCCCCATTAGAGGGTTTAGAGTAGATAATTAAGTGTTTCACAAGATATCTCTTTTGATATTGTTTTAATCTTTTCATCTCATGGAACATAATGAGAATGTCTCCTATCTTAAAGGGGTACTCCAGCAATTTAGTATTACATTGACAAAATAGTTCAAAAAGTGATTGGAGCTTCTTGTTAGCTCAGTCAGAGGCTGTGCTAAATGTAAGCTTGGTAGCTTCTAGCTAATAGCAGTATTGCAAAATCAGTTGTTAGGGACAAAAACAGGGACTGGAGAAGCTGGTCAAATGTGTGCAAAAGATGCAGGGCAAACCTTTCCTCCACTTTCAAAGTCCTTTGACCCTTGACATTGTGACCACACCATGGCTCTCAAGCTTTCAACTTTATCAATCAGGCTTTCAGAACACAGAAAATGAAAGATTTGTAGAAATGCAACTATAAAACAATACGGTCCACTTCGAGCGATAGAATTACTAACAAATAATTATTAACAAAGCACTTATATAATAATAAAGGACTGGCTTATCTAAAGCCAGTTGAGTAGCACTTGAAATGTTTTAGCTCTATGAAACCCGATGTACTTATATGATTCTTTTTTCTTCAAGTTTGTATCTTGTTGGTCGAATGCACTTATTATTATATTATTGGATAAAAGCGTCAGCTAAATGCAATGTAATGTAATTTAATATAATATATGAATCAAAAGAAACATCTATTAACATATTGTAATGAACTAGTTATTATACCAGCTTCACTCTCTTGTTTCTTCCAATTGTTATGTTCCAATACAGTTAAGGTAACTACAGTTGTTGGGACTCAGAGTGAAACAATGATGTGGAATAAATTATTAACAGCAGCGTGGCTCTCAGAGAACGCAAAAGTACACACATCCCTACTCAAGTAGAAGTATACTCGTGTTTAAAAATACTCTGATAAAAGTAGTGACTAAACTTCTTTACTCAAGTAAAAGTAAAAAAGTATGTGCTTCGAAAATGTACTTAATTAAAAACTACCCATAACTACCAGCTGTTTCATAGATTAACTGATAACTGGACCTCACTTTATATTAATGGAACATTAAAGATCTTCTATTTCAAATTGTAATCATGTCATTGTTAGTTAATGAATGTTTCAACACTGAACAACAACCATTTAGAACACATGCAAAGAAAAACAAAGTGGGGAAATAAACGCATACATTGTAGATTCTAGGGTGACTCTACCTCTTCCTGGTAAACAACACAACATTATAGTAATGCTTTAAAAAAAAACTGAATTGAAGTGAGTTATATGTTGAACTTTATTTAAAATTGTGGGATCAATTAATGAACAACCCAACTCAATAATTGTGTTTGTGAGTGTTTGTGGCTTCAAAAACCAAACAAATTAACATGAAGTAACATCATAGCTGAAAAAATCAGCATAACAATAGTTTCCTGAACCACATTATGGCCAGGAATCGCTTTTGATGCCGATCATTTTGAACATCACCCATACTGTATGACTGAGGGAGATTAATATCTCCGGTGCTCTCAGTATTGTCGCTAACTTCATCACCTGTCTCTGCCTCTTACGCTTCCTCCCTAACGTCTGCCATTCTCATTGGTCGCTCTTGTTTAGAGAAGACCAGGAAATTATGGATACACAGATCGTGTTAAAAAAAATAGGCACGCAATGACTCTAAATAATAATGACCACACCACCAAACACAGATTAAAACTAAAGTAACGAGCCTGTTTTGAAAACGTAATAAGTAGAAAGTACAGGTATTTGTGTTCAAAATGTGAGAAGTAAAAGTAAAAAGTCGTCAAAAAAATAAGTAGTGGAGCAAAGTACTGATACCAGAATAATTTACTCAAAGTACTTGTACTACACTACTGTCCATCTCTGGTGGCTGTGAGTAAACAGAGGTACTCATTAAAACTGGCTCCAGGCTGTGCTTTTAGAGTGATTAACAAAGGCTGCATGTTTTTCTTATAGATTTATGTCAACAGTTCACTGCCCCCACAGCAGGAGCACTGCCTCAATAGTCTGTGTGGGTTGCATATTGCATTACAGAAACTTTTAATAGATTTTCCCTCAACTTTCCAGACCACCACTTGGTTGAGAGCAATTTAAACTAATAACCTCATGTATAGTTTCTTAGGGATCAGTGTTTACATAAACAGATCATTTTGTCAGGAGATTTCTGATTTTACAACTTTAAATTAGTCACATTAACTAAACCACATTTGAGATTGGAGTTTCACTTGTTAAACACAGTACTTTCAGGAGCTGTATTTTAAAACATTATTCTCTGACTTTCTTTAATTATCCTGTAGAATGTTTGGCTACCTCTTTTTATTATTTTCTCTAAAAAACTTCACACTCCCCTCCTTAATTATTAAAGCACATTGAGATTATTTATTTATAAAAACAACAGAGGAGGAACAACCATATAAAGAGCCAGCAGGTCACATCAAAGATTGTTCGCACCAGATACTGTATTGATCAATCATGCAGGCCATTGATTTACAGCTACTATATTTACTTTATTTGACTGAAAAGACAACTCAATGACCCCAGAGGTTGGCTATGCTCATAAAAACCTCCTGCAGGGAAGTAAGAGTTCACTGCCACACTCTTGAACACTGTTGACACGGTGTGACATCATTAGTTTGGGTGCCCGGCTTTGTCTTTACACTCCAAACCCTAAAGCACCCCCCCCCTTTCCTCAGTGTATCGGACTCTGTGTAGTTGGGACAGATGCTCCTTTCCAGAGATGACGCCCCGCAGGAGCATGGGAACTCGTGTGAAGGATCGCTAGCTCGGGCTCACTTGTGTTCACACATATGCCAATGCTCACTTGTTGTGCTCACCCATGAGACTGTGGGTGGGGGTTTTCCTTCTGCCCTCTTCCACATCCTTTTGATGTCCTAAAGGGTCCAGGTTAGAGGTCAGTCCTTCAGAGGTGGCAGGGTCAAACCTCATCTCATGAATATGGAGGCTGCTGGGAGTAGGGGGCCATCTGGTCGGCTCTATTGGAAGTCGAACAAATGAGCCAGCTGAGAGGGTGCCGTATTAGTGTAATTACTGTGGATTTCCCAGGCCGAAAAAACAACATCACTACTCTCTGGGTCCCCCTTTGCACCCGGCGCCTGCAGGTGGATTCAGTCTAAACTGAGACAAATAAAATAATATCATGCATGAGTTTAATCAGTTTGGGAATGTACTGTAGTTTGTTGGATGATTTGATTTATTTTCCATCCAAAGCTGTCCTTTTTGTAATTTCATCGTTGACAATGATACAGTGATTGTTTTTACCTGCTATTGTCTATTATAATAAAATAAAAAAATAAAAATGTTTGAACTCATTGGCTATTTATAAGATATAAATACAGTAGTAAACACAGCCACTAGCATTGGAATACTGTGAGGTAGTACATATCAATTCAAGAGGACACAATTAGCCTTTAAGTCAAAGTGCATTTAAAGGGAGAGGAAAGAGATTATGGCACAGTATTGTTACGGTGTAATGGTGTTCAGAATTGTTGATGTTTTTACGTGGGCAATTTATGTTCAAGATAGTTTAAGACGCAATGTTGACACAAAGAGAAATGACCTTTCTATAGGCTATGAATGTGTAATACATTTAAGCAAGCGCAGCTGTCTGCTGACCTTGATAATAATCTCATCTTATTTGTCACACTGTGAGTTCGTCTTTGTGGGGACGTTCACCGGAGGCAAATAATGGGATAACCTCTTGCTGTCATTCTGCTCTCCTCTCTCCGTCTTTCCATCATTTACACCTCCCAGGAGTGAAAAATATCGATGCAACTCTGTATGCCAGTGCAAGCTGTCGGCGTATTTGTTTGTCTCAAGAGTATTTTTGAGATTCAATGCCGTGAGCAAAACCCCTATTCTTTTGTATTTCTCACTGATACAGGTGACCTGGAGTCAGTGAAAGCAGAAGCACCAGTCGGCTGATTTCAAAGGGAGATTGAGAGGTTCATCTGACAGCAGTCTGAGAGCTTGTTGAGGGAGAAAATACAAACATAGGTTGAGAAGAGCCAAGGTCACAAGAGAGAGGGTGAGCTGTGTACAATCTTTTCATCTCTTTGTTCTGATAGAGTCCAGGGGGTTTGATCTTGGTAAGAATAAAACCCACGTTTTCAAAATTGTTTTTAAGTAAATTATTTAATATAAAACTGTAGTGCTTTATCTTGTCTTATCTTTATCTTTTATGGACTAGAAAAGCTACAAAATGTGTTACACTGAATCAGAGCCCACAATGAAAAAACTGAAACGTTTAATTATTTGTATTATGTCAACAAATTACACATAGTTTTATTAGGTGAGTTGAATCCAATCATATTCAGTTTTAATAAAACATATTAGGTTTAACTTAAAATAACTGCTTTCAGCTAATACAATTATGTGTAACTTGTTTACATAAAACATTTAATGAAAGACTACGTTTCAGTTTTTTCAATGTAATATGACTTCAAATATAGGATTTCTCTGCCCAGTAGTCAAAAGTGCAAATGTAAGTAATTTGTCCCAAAAAATAAACACATTTAAGACGCTTAAACCACATAAATGTTGCCTCTCTTTAGCAATTATTAAATGGTTTATCAAAATCGATGCCTATTTATTATGATTCTACTGACCAATCCAATATCCTGACAGACAGTATATTGTATACACTTTCATAAAGGTGAGAGCAGGGTGAAAAAAGGGGGCCTGGAGCCTGCCTGACAGGCTGAGAGGCACTAAAGACTCAGAGCATGAATAAATCACCACAGTTTGACCCATTTAAATACCAAATAGAACCATGCTCTCCACCGGGAAACCACATGCATGCTGGAACACACTGCTTCATTTCCATGATGGCAGCAGGATGCCACTGGTAAACAGAGCGACTGTCAGAGTCATAGTATTATGCAGCTGCCTTAAAAGTGCTTCTGGCATGACTGCACTGCTTCTGGCTCTGGGTCAAATGAACAGAGATGTCCCCAGTCTGCAGCCTGAGGTGGGTGATAGCACAGTAATCTAATGATACTGTAACCCTGATGTGAACTCTCAGCTGCAGGGGCTGAAAGAAAATTCTCTGTCATGCCTTTCTTTTTTTTAATTTTCCTTCACTACGCCCCAGAGCATCACCCTCAAGCCTCCGTCTGTAATTGGTCACGGGGTTGATCAGCAGCATAGTCATCATAAACTGGCTCGCTGGCTAATGGTATCCTCTGTTTCCTTAACTCCACCAGCTTAAACAATACCTTAATGTAAGCCAGAGCACTTCGAATTTGGAAAAAAACATTAATCTTTCAGTTAAACATGTAGGCCTACATTTGCCATTTTCTTCTGCTGATATAGTTTTCTGCTCCCTCTGGAAAAGGTTTTAAAGGCTAAACGTTGTCCTTAATAAGCTTAATCCATGCCATGTGACTCGTACCACATTGTAATTCTCTGATGAGATAGCTGTGGTTTATTATAGGTGTAAAATGTATTTTTGAGAGAGCTGGTTTCCACCTGCCTCCACCACTACCACCATCTGTGTGACTGTCCCAGAGAGTGTGTCATTTCTTGTTTGAGGGGCTGGTTAATATTTCAATTTCATGTTTGTCAACATGTGATGAGTGACAAGAACCACAGCCCTGGGAGCGAGGGAGATGGTTAAAACAGCTGTGGCAGGTAGGGCGGAGGAAAGTCGCGGAAAAGCCAGGGGGACGTCACTGATATTAACCCGGGACTAAATCATCTCACCAGTTCAGCTGTATCAGCAATAAAGACCAATTACAATAGACATTGCTGGAATGCGGAAACAAATATTTGGGATAACATCTGCTCTTTCAAGGAAGAATCATTTGAGGCATGTGAGAAAACCCATAAGATGTTGTGAAAAAGCTTACTTTAATGATCTGAATGCACAATTTCAAGGTTAGAGGCATTTCCTTTTGTTTCTTTACTCAAATGTATATTTATCACTTATTCAAATGTAATGAGGCTTTGAAGAGTTGTAACACTCATCGACTGTGTCCCCTTGAAGAGCAGTCTGTATTGATTCAACCTAATGAAGCTCTTTAAAAACTAATCCCAAATGCTTTCCAATTACTGCAGTGAATCCTGAAGCTGCAATTAGTCCCAAAGCTGAAGGAGTGCTTTGGACATGAGCACCTGCAGAGGTGGATCCCCACATCTACACCAACACACTACGAACATTTATGGATCCTGATTTTCAGTTTGTAACAAAAATGTATATTTTCAGGAAAACTGTAAATAATGGGCATGTTTGTGTAAATAGCATACAAAGAAAGCCGCAAAGCTTGATGTTAGATCTAACACTTTGCAGCTTGTCCTGTGTTTAGGCAGTGTTTTCATAGTAGACTGCTCTTTTGTGAAAAAAGGTATCCTTGTGTTAGAGTTAAAAGACTCTTTCTTTTTTGGAGTTTTTCTGTCCTTGACACCCTCCACTCCCACCCACTACCTCTCTCTATCTTCAGCTCTCTCACTAGAATCAGTGTGATTTATAAAGGCTAACGGCCGCCCAATCCCTTTACCTCTCCATCTATTGATATTATACAACCAGGAAATGGAGCTAAATGATCCCATTCACCAGGTGACCTTAACAGCCCATAGGATTTACCCTCTAAGGAAGACTCTTGTACATTGTATCATTTGTACACACACAGTTACACGCTGACAGATCTTAACCCACTGACAATGCGTATACACATTGCAGTTGAATTATGCAGACATTATCATAGTGCTATAGAAATAATTAATCAGCATACAGCGTTTTTCTTTCTTAATGGCACAGTGTAAATAACCAGCTATCAAACCAGCACAAAAAGCCAATTAGCATTCTCAAGATAGAAAAACAGGGAAAAGGCAGACAAAGAAATATTTCATAGGAAGACTAGTAAAGGAGGCCACCCAACCCCCTTCTACCCCCCTCGCCCGAACAGTACCCTCAGAGAATAGATCGGTAACGCTCTCCACCAGCCCCAGCAGCATCAGTCTTGCCATATATGGCCAAAAAAGGGTGGGTAAGCAGGGATAGAAGATTCCATCACACTCCCCACTTTTTTCTCCTGATGCAAATCCTCTTCCCCCGTCCTATTCACCCCAATGTGTTTTTATTCATCTTGCTTTCCCCACGTGGGACAACCCAGCCTGTGGTTTAACTCAAAGCCTTGTGCTCAGCGTGCATTTCTTTCTTAAATATAAGTGCTGGCAGGCTGCGGGAATTAAGTGCTTTGGTGTGGTGCAAATAAAATATTTTGCTGTGTGTGGATAACGTATCTTTGACATCATCTCATCCTCTTGACAAGAAAAGTGCAACGCTTCTTCTTTTAAAATATATGATATTTTTAAGGTGAAGCACCGAGAGCAGGAGAACAAAGAGGAAGTGTGTTTTGAACAAGAAAAGGTGCTGGGAAAGCGCTTTTACAGGGACAGCTGCTTCAGCTTCACACACACTCAGTCCCCCTTGAAATTCTCTGAAAAAGGCACTGATGCTCTAAACAAAAACCTAGTGGGCACAAGGCCTCACATTATCTTCAGGATTATTTCATCCCCCATGTCAGCTGTCCATAGAGACACACACACAAATAGTACACAAGCAGCAGTGCCACTATCTATGCCACCAGCATCAGTGAAAAGACACGTTCTGACTCCAACTCTCAGACAGAGCATGTAGCTAACAAAGAACAGTTGTCTTTGTTCAGCTGGCGCAGGAGAGGGAGGGGTGAACAAGGAGGGATAAGGATGGAGGATGGGGAGAGACGCTGTCTTCCCTGATTTCTGTTTGAGCACACAAAAAGAAACAGACCAGCAACATTTCCCCCACTTATCACACACATAGACAATTGTATCAGTTCAGACCCTGAGATGCATATTTGAAAGACTACTGTGCCGACTCGAGTAGGTTTACTGACAATTATGATGTGCTAATGAGAAGCAGGTGTAATTATCAAATCTTGGTTTGGTGTGCTAGCATGCTTATATTTTTCAATTAGCGCTGATCGGAATGTTGTTAGTCTTGCAAGTATTCAGTCATAAAGTATAAGAACAAATGTAAAAAGGTCGCTGAAGGTAATGAGGGGAACATGAATGTGTTTATCACATTTCATGGCAAGCCAGCTAATACCTGTCAATAATAAAAACTAATCAAACTAATCAAGAGAAAAGTCACTCTGTTAACAGTAAGGGACACTGTCTATGAACCCCAAATCTTACAACATATTGTGCCAGTCCATTCAGTACCTATATTCTATAGGTTGAGATTAAACTTTAACATCCTGATGGTGTCAGAGGAAAAGTCAGAGGTTCACCAAAGTCATTGGAATTTAGCTTTTGGGAAACGTAAATGTCTGTACAAAATGTTATGGCAACCCCTCCGATATTTCAGTCTGGTCCAAAGGGATGGACCAATCGACCGTCATTTCCTTTCACAAATGTAGCCAGGAAACCAAAACCTTAACAAGGGACACATTTTTATAGTAGGTAACGAACCAAAGCCTAAACATGTTAAATATTGAACTTCCCAGCAAGAGAAGTACAGAGGCACTATGTTGGTGTGACCTACAGAGAAAACAAAGTAAACTTATTTCATTATTAACTCAGAACCTCTTTCCCTGCTTCAGTCTCTGGAGATATCACGCAGCCGCTATCCTTCTATGAGCTTAACATACTGTTGATAATTATTTAATGATGAGACACAGATGGTTAAAATATATATTACTCAGTGCTGTCTTAGCTCGTAATGGATTTCCTGGAGAATAACCTATTATTTTATATGTTATAAATTATTTCAAGCATATTTTGATAGTAGTTTCCCATCTGGGTCTGAAATGTGAGGAAATGAGAACCACCCACAAAATGAGTTCAGATCTGTTGTCTCTTCCATCTTCTTTGCAAAAGTAAAAGCTGCTGATGCCACAATGAAACATTAATGGTCTTTTTCCTTTTTTTTCCTTTTTCGGATGAACTGAAAAGAGAAAATAAAAACTTTTCTGGGGAATTTCAATGTTCGTCCGAGTGGGAACATAAAAAGGATGGATGTATAAATATTGATTAACACGAGGCTGTTGATTTGTTGTTTGTTGATTTGATTCTATTCTATCACTGGGCAGCACACCCAGAAACAATGAACTGTATTAATTTGTTTTTGCAAATGAGTACAAACAGCAATCTCAAACACACACACGCTTCAGAAACTATTTATAATTTTCAATTGGACCGAAACAAATCAAGCCAGGCCTGTGTTGGACAAACCCAAATGAAAGTCAATCCCCAGGAGTCTCCGCTAAATTGCTTTGCTCAGGAGCAATTATAAAGGGATCTGTTGATTTTATTGTTAAGTGGCTCTGATTGGTTGCGGAGTGGCAGGCTCCTAATGTAGACACTAATGCAAAGTGGCATGTGTAACAGGAGTCAGGCCCTCATCAACTCTGTGGCTATTAAGACCAATTCAGACCAGACATTTCCCACTCAAGCTCACCTTGAGTCAAGCCCTTGGCTGTACAACTGCACGTAAACAGTCAATGCCAGTAGAAGAGCATTGCCTTGCATTTGTATAATGATTGACACAGAGAAAACAATCAAATCAATCAAAACTCACATATACAGATGGCTCATTGTGGCTCTTAAGGTCACTTATTAACATTGTTCCTTTATACAACAAAAGGAAAGTGTAAAAACAGATGAAGTTTTACTGGGGGAAATGTGCCACACTATGGACTCTTGACCAGTTTTTTTTTTCCTTGAGTCTCCTGTGGTCGCCATCGGAAAAACAATTTGTCATTAACCAAATAAGATAATGTGTTACTAAGTGACCTTTACAGGTAGCTTTAGTTATCTAAAAAATGCTACTTCCCCCTGTTTCCATGTCTTTATGCTAAGCTAATCGTCACCTGGCTCTTAGCCCACAGACAGATATCGATCTCTCAGTAAGAAAGCAAAAAAGTACATTTTCCAAAATGTCAAACTATCCCTCCCTAAACAATGTGAAATCTATGAGAGAAACAATGGAACTAGCACCCTTTCTTTACACTCAATTGCAATCCAATATAACAACACGGCAATCAATTCAACCATAGTGAAACTCATAATGTTCAATTGGTGTTGAGCCTGGGAGCTGCTGATTCAACTCAGGGGGGATTTACTGAGGCTGTAGTCTATGCTATTGTTGTGCTGGGCTGCATTACATTGTAAGGTGTTTCTGATTCTTTGCCCACCCCTGGTCAGATGCCTTATTTGTTTAACCAATCAACCTGCATCTCAAGAAGGAGAGACACAGACAGAGATTTGGACCGTGACAAACATGGTACTATAAGGATTGACGATGCTTGTTGTATTCATGTACACACAGGTATCTTTGTTTGTGTGTGTGTCAGTGACATAACATCTGCAGTTTGTCAGCAGTGTTTGCTCTTGCCTGGCAGAAGGTGATGGTACCAGGAAAGGTGTGATTTTCACATAATATCACAACAAGGTATCAAATGAGCTACATGTTCAGAGGCAGGCATATGTTCTACTGCAGCTGAACACAGCATCAAGCTGTTCATATTAAAACCAATTTGTCTCTGATATAATTTACAGATGAATTTCAAAAAAGGTGCAAATCTGTCCTGTTATTCTCTAAATAGACATTATTTAACAAATTCCAAACTAGAGACAATGTTGCCTCTGGCCCACTTCCTCTTCTCCTACTTGCTTTGAATACAGTCTTCATTTTGATCTAAACTACAAACCTGTAATGTTTAGTGGTGCCAAATTAGGCAAGGGTGTTAAGTGAGGGGATACAAGGAGGGGAGGGGTCAATATCCCTTTGACCCTCGATCTCAACTATACTGTTTAATCGCTAATGTGAAAAAACACCTGGCAAAGGACTCCGCAAGGCTTCTCTAGTAGATTCTGCCTGCAGGGCCACATGATGCCATGATCTCACACACACACACACACACACACACACACACACACACACACACACACACACACACACACACACACACACACACACACACACACACACACACACACACACACACACACACACACACACACACACACACACACACACACACACACACACACACACTGTTGTGGCTGTAAATAAACAGTTGGTGAACGCACACAAATATTTCTATAAAGTTATTGTTATTTCTGACTGCATTACCGGACCTGGCAATGTGCCCTACATCATAGTTTCTTCCAACATTCTTCATCACTGCTCATTTAATATTCTACACATCTATGATAGAAAACAAGTGTTGACAAGAAAACTGACACCTTGTCTCCTCCTCAGCAGAGTGTAATGCGGCAAAATGATGAGAAGGCTTGCGAAAGGTAAAACGGGGGGCAGACGTTTCTGTGTGACTGGTTTTCCCAGATGGGCATGTGGAGGGAGCTGTGTGATCAGAGATCTAATAAACCGGTGGATATGCTGCATCGCCTTTCCTGGGAGAGAGTTGTTGCTATAGCAACCACACCACAAGCACTGCAGGTTAATGGTGGGAAATTATGATTTGCCGGTTGCAACTAACACACACTGTGACTGCTGAATCAACTTTCAGCTCTCTGTGGTGGCAGAGCGATACGAGGGGTTCTCACTGTGCTTTGTTTGGATACCAATAAGGCTTCGAGAAAGTTCCAGTTGGCCCCTAGCAAAATAATTTCATAAATGCATTTCTTACAAAGAAACTCTTTGCTCTATGTTTGCAACTAGTATTGTCATTCATCTAAAAAAAACTATAAGCATATATCAGTGAAAATAATCCTAAACAGGATTTATTTGAACAGGTATCTTATTAATGGTCAAAACTATAACTTTACAAACTCTGTGTCCTGTGTGTCAAAGATTAAGACCAAATACAGACATCACAAAAACATGTTTTTCAGTTTTTTGTTCAATTCTGCACCATGGATTTATTGCAGATTGGCCATACGAGAAACAGGTTGAAGGTCATGAAACATATAATTCAGAGCAAGTACTTTGTCAATACAACCAAGCAAGTAAACATATGTGACTATACCCTCCATTACTTAAAGCTGAATTGGGTTAAACATACCTTATTTAACATATATTTATAATGTATGATGTCCTTTATTGTTTTATGTTTCATGTGGAACCTATATATGTATGCTGCAGGTCTCCCTTGAAAAAGAGATCTATGATCTCAATGGGACCAATCTGGTTAAATAAAGGTTTGAAATGAAATGAAATGAATATCAAGTGCCAAAAAAATTAAAATGTTGCTGATTGTTTTTCCTGTTTGTGTAGTCTTTAGGGTAAATGCATAAAGCTGTGGTAACTTTTCATGCATTTGATTAATAAGGCCACTGCATAACTGTGTCAAAGATCATGTTTTTCCTATTTACCATTCAAACACAGGAAGATTCATTGTAGAGAGGCATCAGAGATGGATGGAGCCAAAGTTGCTTGGGCTGTAGGAATAACTAATAAGAGAAATAACACTGACATGACAACAAATATGTTGATCTTCAGTAAAAAACTGAACTCTCTGCTTCATTCCAACAGCCAAAACTTGCATGCATCTGCCTAGCACCATTTCTTGTCTCAACATAGATGATCACATCTCTTCTCTGTAGCCAAGGAAGAAGAACCTGTCAGGCGGCTCCCAAAGCAGCAGCTCAAACAGCAAGTGATGAAACGTTGTCATTTTCACTGCTCCCCTTAGGAAAGGAGGGGGGGGAGCATGAGGAAGAATCCAAACAAGTGACAGGTCTGAAAGAAAACTCTTTATCTCTCTTTCAACATGGACTTCTGTGTGCCCGTGTTTGTACTCTATAGAGACAAAGAGAGTAAACGAGATTAATTATATCCACTTTAAAGCCCATTTTAAATCACCACAATAATTTTGCTATTACATTAATATAAACTATGTCCATGGCACCTTAATGTCTTGTGAAGTCCTCGTCACAAACTAAGCCTGATGAGGAATGAACTTTAGTTGACCTGAGGATTGAAAACAAAAACATATTTTTAAACAGGTCAACAAACAGAAATATTCAAACAATGAGATCATCGGTGCAGTGGGGGTGCCAAATAGTTCATCCAGCACTTCCACTTTAAAATTCGCACTTCACTGCTCATGGCCGGCAGCAGGGTGGGACTTTTTGTTCGCAGTGTTTGTGATGACAGAACAGATGGTGAGGTTGCCTGTTTGGGCACCGCTGTGGGTGTCAAACGCGTTTCAGTCCAGCTGACCTGCGCCAGGCAGCTGCTCGTCACTGGAAGCTTTGCGCTGCAGCGTTTCTACTCCTCAAGTCTCACCTTGTCTCCAGCGCTGGAGATCAGAGCAGATATCACAAGCAAGGGGGGTGTTTTCCACAGATAAGAGTTTTTGTCGTTTTAAAGGCTGATTGTTTCTATTCTAAAACATAATCTGCTACCCCCTCGCGCATTATCCTGGAGCTGCGGATTCTGTACGGGTCAGATACAGTAGCCTGCAGCAGTCTTACGGAGGATTCAGCGCTTCAGAGGTGAGAGCAATGTGCTTATTGTATGCATGTGGTGACATTTTGATACCCATGTATGTCTATAAAATATCTAAAAGAATGTTCTTAATTCCTGCTCGGTAGAAAAGGGGGATTTGTCCGTCCGGTCAAGAGTGTAAAACTCGTAAAAATGTAGTCATCCTTTTTTGCTTTAAGAAATACACACATCAACAAACATGAAATTCAACAATAACGCGGTGTCTATCGATGGCATGTGTCCTCGTGCAGCTCACGTTACCTCCGCAAAAATGAAAAATGTTTACCTTTAACAAAGAAATATCTAGGCTAACTAAACGGAATGCAGCTCATAAAAGTTGTATATTTATCGATGTTTTTCAGAATTAATATGCTATGTGTGCGTCGGGTCAGTCTTTTATCAACAAAGCAGCCTACAATAGTTGATTTGCAAGGACACAGTGATCTGCATTCAATGCACATTAAATAAGTATTATGAACCTTTGTTACAGTTTATAAATATCAACTGATCAGATATCAGAGGGAGGGGAACCAAACAAATACAATTTAAACCTGTGTTAATTGAGTTGCAAATATTTAGTTATAGCCTACATGCCCTACTTTTACTTTATCCACAAAGCCAAGCAATACTGTTAACTGTGAGTCTCTGTAGGGCTCATTATAAAGCTGCAGTCTTGCCAGCAGTCCTGACATTTCACTGCACTGACACCTGCTTCAACAAACGTGGTGTAACATTAACACAAACCGCAGCATCACTCGCTGCTGAAACAGCTGAGTAGCAGCAATTGGCTCGTGTGCTCCATCAAACCTACTTTGCATACCTAAGAGTCGAGACATTGGCAGATGTCTGGGCTGAAGACACAGAGGAGAGGAAAGACAATCCATTGTTTCTACTCAGAAGTTTGAGAAAGCAGAGGGAGTCGCATTGTCATGTGATGCTTCAGCTGCTGCGTGACACTGGCACCTGTTACTGAGATCAATAACAACCCAATGAACCCACTTATATCAGTACAGCTGTTCATAATTATATCATATATCTACATAGTTATATAGATTAGGAAAGGAGGAAAAGTATTCACTGCTTCACTTGCCAGTTGTTGTCTAGCAACTTCACAACTTGTATGTAGTTTACTTCGTCTTTAGAGTCAAAGCAGACAATTGATCCAGATGTCACCCAATGAGCCAATGATATGGGGGTTTAGGAGGCTCTTGCACCTTCCCCCAATATGCACAATGCACAGTGATGTATAGCATCAGCTGGGCACGAGGAGTGTGAGAACACGCAAAACAAAGACACGTCTTGGTGTGTGTGTGTGTGTGTGTGTGTGTGTGTGTGTGTGTGTGTGTGTGTGTGTGTGTGTGTGTGTGTGTGTGTGTGTGTGTGTTTGGGTAGGAGCCATTGTGAGCCATAGGGCCTAACTCTGCAGCATGTGTTGGTGCTGGGGTTCCCACAGCGGAGGAGACAAGGGAGCAACAGCTTGACCTTCTCCCTTTGTGATCCTGATCTGAAGGGAAACATGGAAACATAACGATACACTGAGAGTTTCTTTAAAGATGTTATCACTGAGTCAGCTGTTTCGTCATCCTTTGTTTTTAATAGCAATAAACTGAATTTGTATTTTAGATACAAAGGTGGTACAGTAAGAGACTTTAATGCTTTTCAATCTAAGTGTAGAATTTAAAAGTACACGTTTCACAAAAACCTGCTAAGACTGTCTTAAAAAAACATTTAGAAGCCCATTATGAAAATCTATTTCAAAGCATTATTAATGACACCACCTTTTTGATTTAGAGGCCAATTTGCACTGCGCAAGTTAATCTTCCTTGACCTCTGCATGGTTTCAAATAGGGATTCCCTTGAGATTAGAGACTTTTGCCCCATCAGTGTGATTGATCGACGCTCCAATGACAACAAATTGGCTTTTCACAGACATTGCAACAGTAAGGATAGATGAAGTGGAGGGGGAGGATAAGGGCATAAAGGAGAGAGACAAAATGGTGAGCCAGAGAAGAAAAATTGTGTTGAGATCCATCTCAATTCCACAGGGGAATAAAGCTACTATGGATTTGCAGTAAATGGAAATACATTGAACATTTGCCTTGCTGTGACTTTTAAACCTTAATGCAGTTTAAAGAAACAGTGTATGCAACATACTTTCCTCTGATTCCATAAGGGGTTTTAGTTTTTCTCATTGTATCTTTCTGCCTTGTTGCATTTTGAGCTCAACACTTTTCTCCTGTGGCCCTCCAATTTAAGGAAGCAGAGCTCTCCATCCTCTCCCTCTTTACTTTCTTTGCTCTCTCCGAGTGAGTCGACATGCATCCTTCTCTTCCTCGCCTCTACACCTCTGCCATCAGCAGCTGCACCAAAGCCCTGTGTGATGTGAAGTGAGACGCTTGCATACTAATGGAGCAGGAACAGGATGTCTCTCAGGCAGGCCAACGCAGTGAGGACATGGAGAAAACATCAGGCAGCACCACTTAGCTTCCCAGCACCACATGATAGCGCTGGGTTGACACTGATTGACCAGAAGAAAAACTGTTCAATTAGAAATGTAGAAATATATTACCACAATGTGGTGTAGGCTGGAGTCAGACATTTTAGAATATGTCAATGATGTGGTTCTGTTTAGTGTTTTAAAAAAAAATCATATTTCTGTCACCTTTTCGTAGCAGTTCTCTCTGTTCCCTTAGCCTGATGGCACTAATAGCTTTCTTCTCATTTGGTTATGAAACAGACATGCCGGTGGCATAGCCGTTGCTATGGTGATAGCATGTCTGTGAGCCTGTTGTGCGCCTGCCGATTCAGAAACACTGCTTACATTTTGCACCCAGTGAAAAAGCCCCTCAGAAGACGGGGTAAAAGCATAGCCTTCTATGAAAAATGATGCAGTGTGCTAGCCAGAGACGTCCCTTCTGGCTGCACCAGGAGCAAATCATTTTAGCAGCACTTCATTTAAACTCTTAATAAGGTGTTAAATCAAGCCAGATAAAATATCTTCAAACTTTAAAATTCACATATTTAACAAATCCTTCAAAAGAATGAGTATTTTCTAACTTCTGAAAATAGTGTTCGCCGCTTGCATAAACAAACACCTTCACAGATCTAGAGAGAAATGCTCCCTGCATCTCACTGGAGGTCTGTGTTTCTTTACATACTCTAATTAGCTTCATTGCTACCTGTATTGTCCAGAGATTCTGTTTCATAACTAAATGTATTAGGGCCTTAGCATGAAGCACACAAAGCTCATTATGTCCCACAATTACATCTCGCTGTCTAGCTTTGGGGCCAGTGATCCTCTGAGGCTTTATGGGAACCCAGTGGAAATATCAGCTACTAGGGTGTGTGTGTGTGTGTGTGTGTGTGTGTGTGTGTGTGTGTGTGTGTGTGTGTGTGTGTGTGTGTGTGTGTGTGTGTGTGTGTGTGTGTGTTTTAAATGTGTAATGTGTTCTTGGATTAAATCCTCATAAGGATTGGGTGAGCAAAGACAGTAAATCCCTCCTGGCTTCAATTCCGACAGTCCGCTGGATAATGCCAAGCTGTTGAAGGATTGTTCTGCCTCCTTCCAGAAGTCTGTGCATGCATGCATGTCACAGAGTGTGAGTCAACGATTGGGGAAACAGTGTATTTTGTGGCAATGTGGAAATGGGTGCAGTGTAGACAAATATGTACGCATGCATTTTAAATGATGCTTTCTACAGTGTCTTTGCTCTCAGCCGAAGAGGCCTGCTTTGCAAGTAAGATAGTTACTGTCAACTCAGACGTAATCTTTGATGCAATCCGAGGGAACATATGTAAATGAAGATGTTGTCCCACCAGAGTGATTCTGTACAGCAAACTATAACAAACCTCACTCCGGTCTGATTTCAGTTTTTCTGCTCTCCCTAGACATAACCCTAGCCAGGAATTTGAAGCAGACAAAGTTGACTATTTCTCCTTAGAATCCATGCTTTTGCATTTTTTTAAAGAGAGATACCAAAAAATAGTATGTGTTTACTCGTGATGAGGAAATGATTTCTAGAGCTATTATTTCAGATTGTAGCATTTATGTAACACAAGTTTCGGTTTAAAAACAACATGTCAAAGTGAAAGTCAGAGGTGTACCGTTCTTAGAGAAAGTGAATTGTAGAACACAGGAGAATCAATACATACTCACCGACAGACATCAGTTTATCAACATCAACAACTGCACCTCCTCCACTGCTCCTCTGTCCCAAGGCGTCCCCCAGGGTTCGGTGCTTGGCCCCCTCCTCTTCATCCTTTACATGCTCCCCCTTGGCAAAATAATTAGTGGCCACAACCTTCAATTTCACTGCTACGCCGATGACATCCAACTTTATATCTCAACAAAAACCATCACCCCCACAACACACTCCACTCTCACCAACTGTCTCTCAGAAATAAAAGCATGGGTGCAAACAAACTATCTCCAACTGAATAGTGCTAAATCTGACATCATCATCGGCCCCCCATCCCGTATCAAAGACATCCAGTATTTCAACTTCACCATCGACAGCCACACTCTATCTCCCCCCCCTCACATCCGCAACCTCGGAGCCATTTTCGACACTCAGCTCAAATTCAACCACCACATAAATCACATCACCAGGACCTTTTTCCACCTCAAAAACATTGCCCGTCTCCGCCCATCACTCTCCTCCTCTGCTGCTGAAACCCTGATTCATGCATTCATCACTTCACGACTCGACTACTGCAATAGCATCCTCTATGGCATACCATCCAACCTCCTCGATAAACTCCAACATATCCAGAACTCTGCTGCCCGCCTCCTATCCTACACCCGCTCCCGAGACCACATCACTCCCATCCTCCAGAACCTCCACTGGCTCCCCGTCCGTCAAAGAATCCACTTCAAAGTCCTCCTCATTACTCACAAAGCCCTCAACAATCAGGCCCCCCCCTACCTCACAGACCTGCTGCACCACCACACCCCTTCCCGCTGCCTCCGCTCATCAGAAGCCAACCTCCTATCCATCCCCACCCGCACCAATCACCGGACCTGGGGGGACAGAGCCTTCTCCGTCGCTGCCCCCTCCCTCTGGAACTCACTCCCACAACCCATCAGAGACTGCACCGACCTCACCACCTTCAAAAAACTCACAAAAACTCACCTCTTCAATCTGGCTTTTAATGTGTGATTGTTTTTGTATTATTTGACCTTAACTTTAACTATATATTTATTTGTTGTTCCTTTCTTCTCTTTTCTTTTCTCTTCACTATTATCTGTAAAGCGTCTTTGAGCACCTGTAAAAGCGCTAACAAATTAAATCTATTATTATTATTATTACACTGTATGTGTGTTGATATTCGAACTATGTGGCGCTTGACATTTTAAACAAGACACAAACCAATTGAGAAATAGAGCTTTTTAAGATAATCATACCACGTTGAACAGTGATTGATTGACAACGGAATATTATTATTCAACATCACCTATTGAGTTATACACTGAGGAAGATGATAGGTAAACTGGCAAGCAGTGGAACACCTCACGTTTTAAGCATCTGGTTGTAGCACTTGTATTAAAGAGATGAACTTGATTATACATTTAACGTGTATTAGATCGTTAATACTAAGTTTGTCATGTTCATTTTACCCTCGCATTACCCTTCTGTGAATGGAGTTTCACCCTCTGTTACCGGGCCCAATACAGTGTGAGCTCGTTGTGATGAAGGTGAAGCTTCAACTGATGGATTTGATCTCCACACCTTTCTAATATTTCAATCGATGTACTTATTATGTCTGCCTGCATCTCTTTAAGGGGGTCACGGGGTCACGGCACGCCGCACAAAATCATAAGAGATCAATGACTCCATTTTAATTTTTCTATCACATCTCTTTGATTTCAGTATTTCTCTCTCACGCTTGATGGCTCAGTTTACAGGGTCTCCACATTAGAACACAGTCTCTTAAAATGAAGTTATTCACTCCATTTTTCTTTTTTTTTTTTACTGAACTTGATAAATAATATAAACAATTGCAACGCGCACATGGGAGAAATAAAACTGCAAGTGGAGGAAGACATAACTTTTCTTTCTCGCCGCCAATCTTCTTAGGGCCATGTCTCACCAAACGCTATCGTACCAAAAAAAAAAAAACTCAAAACCTGTCACTCACACATGTCCCGCTCTTATTGTGCCCATTCCCCACCACATGGATCACAGCCTGGCACAAACGCAATACAAGTTTTCAGTGTCCATTTCTTTCCTATATTTACTACAGTTTTTTCATGTATACCAGCTATTTCTGTATTTACCAAATATGTAACCAGTTTGAAAGGCTGTTAATGAAATTGGTGAGATGTAATCGGTTTTTGTGTTAATGTATTACAGCAGTTAAAACAGGCACCGTAACAGACGAATTTGACAACGAACACCAAGGTAAGGGGAAAACGAAAGAACATAGGGAGGGTTATAGCCGATTATTATGTATGAAATTGATAGTGTTTAATTACCAAAAAACAGTGAATGCATTCATAAAGGATATGAATGGTACATTGTATACCTTTATGGTATTATCGTATTTATACAGGTCACATAGGCACAAACTAAAGGTTATCTATATGGCTTGAATCTGTCATTAATCAATTTACGTACATTAATGTATATAGTTGATTACTAGGTGCCTATTTATTGCTCCGTTTTAGGTTTTTTGTGCTCTACTGTGGGACATTGTTGCCATTCTTTATATAACACTATTATATTTTATACGCTGATGCACAATCATCACTGTATAGCGAGAACAATTATTTATTCATTTTTCAGGAACTTTTTGCTGCTGTAAGAACAGGAACAGTAGTCTGTTTTTTTCTACTTAATGCAACTGAGCTATGTTTGTTGTCTTATTATTTTACATATAGAAGACAAAAAGTAATTTTTTGTGTTGTTTATGGGAACTTTGGAGTGTATTTTTCTTGGGAGCACAATAGATTTTCCTTTTTAAAGCCCAAAAACGCCAGCATTGATGAAATATGTGGTTTTTTGCGCTCTTGTGGGTCTTTCTCTCTGATTTACTCTGGAATGTTTGAACAGGCTTCCCCATTCTCTATAATTAACAGTTTAGAACTGGGACCAAACAACCAAGTTATTTTTCATCTTTGGAAGACTGTGGACGCCCTGCTGGCTTGATATATTTTTCTTGACATTAGGTGGGTGATAATGTTTTTCCCAAGTTGGCTGTAAACAGGAAGAATTTGTTTCTTTACAAGTAGCTAGGCATATATTACAAACTAATTACATATACATGGTCCGTACTTTGATCCCATATGGACTTGCTGTAAACACTTTAGTACACTGTTTTATTGGCGGAAATTCCTTTGCTTCACAGCAAAATTGAAACTAAGGACTAGTAAGTGCCCG